>NC_092769.1:64486397-64751397 GCF_047496795.1 Chiloscyllium punctatum
TGGCCTCCCAACTTGTTGGGAAAACCAAATTTGATTGGGCACTATTCAAGACATCAGATCCATACAGGAGGAGATTAGCACATACCTCCAGACTGACACCCTCTTGATCTTGACCTGAAAAACCAAGAGTGACTTGTGTCAGATGCATCAATGGCATGATGTTGAGATGCCAATGTGAGCTTGCAGATAATTAACATGGGAAAATATGTGGTTGACCTGCAAGGAAAAATAGGTCCTCGACATGTTTAATATTGACGACAGAACAGCACTGATTGATTTATATCGATCAAAGATTCAGATAACATTTTGAATGATCAAGGCATTGACACATACTCCACAGGGAAACTGGCATTAAGCTGATCAGGAGTGAATTAAACACTCTAATTTCTGTCAGAACGAGTAAAATTAAAGAGGGGCATCAAATCTAGATTGTGAAAATTTCTATGAGGTGGTTGCAGGTGAACAGAGAACTTGAGAATCTTTAAGTTCCACATGTGAGCTTCGTTTAAACCGTTTATACTTATGACATGATCTAGAATTGTGTGAGATGATATGCAGGTACGGAGAATGAATCAAAATTGGTAGTTATCATACTGGAGATGTCTTGACATTTATTCTTGGAACCAGCTCAAGGGTTTCTGTTCCTGATTCTAATCATTCTGGTAAGTTATCTGCAGTATGAGATCTGGAACTTAGGAAAACAAGCTCATAGTTTAGAAACAGCTGGGTTAGTCAGAAATCAGTTGCAAGAAGTCAATAAAGATATTCCAAGTTTTGAAGACATGACGTACCCATTTTGAAACATTAACTGTTTCTCTCTCCCCAGATGCTGTCAGCCTACTGAGGTTTTCCAGCATTCTGTGTTTGTTTCAGTATCCACAGTATTTTGCTTTCAAAGGATATTTCCTTTTCCATGTTGAGGGATTTGTAAGAAATTGCTATCTAATACGGAAGCAGAATCTGAAAAAATCAATTGAATATTACAGGAATAGCTCCCTCTGTCACTTGTGAAGAAGGTTTCTTGCATTGACAAACTTTGATGGTGTACGTATGTTATCTTCAAAGGAAGTGTCCCTCACTCACGCCCTGCCGTAAGACGAGTTTTATAGGGTGAGGGATCTAGCATAAGTTAAACAGGATGTCCCAGCAAACAATGAGACCGGGTGCTCCAGTTTCCTCCCACAGTCCAAACACGTGCGGGTTAGGTGAATTGGCCATGCTAAATTCCCTGTAGTGTTAGGTGAAGGGGTAAATGTAGGGGAACAGGTCTGGGTGAGTCGCTCTTCGGAGGGTCGGTATGGACTTGTTGGGCCGAAGGGCCCGTTTTCACGCTGTAAGTAATCTAATCTAATCTATGTAATCTAAAATGACTCCATGGACTTCTGAGGGGAAAAGGAGGGATTGGCTCTTGTGAATGATTGACAGAAGGCTCCCAAAAATAAACTAAAGTAACAGGAAAGAGGGAAAATTTGCACAGGAAAGGGCCTTGCACTGGAGATCAGCTTTGTCCTTTGCACAGTGGTTAGCTCTGCTGCCCGGGTTCAATTCCCGCCTCAGGCAACTGTCTGTGTGGAGTTTGCACATTCTCCCCGTGTCTGCGTGGGTTTCCTCCCACAGTCCAAAGATGTACAGGTTAGGTGAATTGGCCACGCTAAATTGCCCATAGTGTTAGGTGAAGGGGTAAGTGTCGGGAAATGGGTCTGGGTGGGTTGCTCTTTGGAGTGTCGGTGTGGACTGGTTGGGCTGAAGGGCCTGTTTCCACACTATAGGGAATCTAATCTAATCTAATCTTCTATACATTGAAAGCAGATCATTCCAAGGTGGCCACCACTTCCAGCCACAGAGATCAGCATCCACCTGATCCGAGATCAGGAGACTATTCTAGTGAGACTGCTGCTTCCAGTCCCAGGGATCACTGCCCTCTTACTTGTGCCCATACATTTGTCGAATCTGGGATCAATATACCATTCTTACCCATTGTGGGTCATATGTCTTTTCTGCTTGTTAATAAACTGCTTTAAAATCACCAATGATTCTTACTCTTTTCTTTAGGTAATCTGTGACTCCCAGACTGAAATTTTACATTTGCACACTCGTGGAGAGGTATCAGTGAACTTAATCTATTGTATAATTTAAGGTGTTTGTTTACAGCATTAAAGAATTGCGACAATGCAGAAGAAGGTCATTTGATCTATTATGAATACACTGGCTTTTTGAGCTTTCAACATGTTCCAGAATTTTGACCCAGCGACACTGAAGGAACAGTAGCGTGATTCCAGTTTAGATTAGATTTTAGATTACATTACAGTGTGGAAACAGACCCTTCGGCCCAACAAGTCCACACTGACCCGCCGAAGCGCAACCCACCCATACCCCTACATTTACCCCTTATCTAACACTATGGGCAATTTAGCATGGCCAATTCACCTTACCTGCACATCTTTGGACTGTGGGAGGAAACCCACGCAGACACAGGGAGAACGTGCAAACTCCACACAGTCAGTCGCCTGAGGTGGGAATTGAACTCGGGTCTCTGGTGCTGTGAGGCAGCAGTGCTAACCACTGTGCCACCATGCTGCTTAGGTTGGTGGGAACGGGAACTTGCAAGTGGTGGTGTTGCTGTGTAGCTACTCTTGTCCTTCAAACAGTAAGTCGCTGCGGTTTTGAAAGTGCTGCCTCAGGACACTTAGTGAATTTCTGCAGTGCATTCTGTAGATGGTACACATTGCTGCTAGTCAGTGTCAATGATGGAGGGATTGAATGATTGGAGACGTGGCACCACACAAGGGAGATTGCTTTGATCTGGATGGTGTCAAGTTTCTTGAGTACTGCTGGAGCTGCACTCATCCAGGAAGGGGAGGGGGTGGTATTCCATCACACTTCTGATTTGTGCTTGTAGATGGTGGACACACATTTGGAAGTCAGGAAGTGAGTTACTCACTGCAGGATTCCTGGCCTTTGACCTGCTCCTGTAGCCACAGTATTCATATTGAGAGTCCTGTTCAGTTTCTGGTTAAAATGTAGGTACTTAGTAATGGTAATACCATTGAATGTGGTTAGAATCTTATTGGTAATGATTATTGCCTGACACCTTTATGGCACAAATATCATGTGCCACCTGTCTGCCACCATGGCTGCAGTAATTGTCCTTATTGTAGTTCAAGAAAGTTCTGATGGGATGGCATAGGTTAATAAGCTATCAGTCTCGGGAAGAGAAAACTGACTTGAAAGGCTTGTTGTAACAATATGAGGACATATGTAGGAATAGAATCGGGAGGACGAATACTATAGTGTATGAGGTTGGTGTAGGGAATGCTGTTCTGATAAACAACTTCCCTACAGGCTAAATCCTCTCATAGCAGCACAGGACAGAAGCAAGTCGAAGCGATGTTTCAAGAAGACATCATCAAGCCAAGTCAGAGCATGTGGAGTTCACCAGTCATGTTGGTTCCGAAGCCTGATGAAAAGATGGCTTCATTCTTTTCTCTCTTCTAAATCTTAATGGCATTATTGCGTGATAATAGGCATTATCTATTATTCCTAGGTATTTAATGTGAAGTTATACCTTTCATACTGATTTTGCATACATATATAACATTGGACAGTGCTGGTCTTAGCTACACATTTTTTATTAAACCCATGGTAATGCATCTGCAATAACATTTTTATGACCTGCAACATATACAATTTGTAAATTAAAAGTCTGTAACATAAGACCACAACAAAATAGTTTCATACTTTTGTCTTTTCTGTCTGTTCCAAAAAAGGTGAGAGCATTATGGTCTGTGTACACAACAATCTCTGAAATCCTCTCTGTCTACTTTCTGTACTCACCAACTTTAAGGGCATTTAAATGGTCCTTGGGGATAAACCTATAGATGATAATGGAATAGCGTAGGTCAGTTGGGCTTCAGATTGGATTCATAGGTCGGCGCAACATCGAGGGCCAAAGGGCCTGTTCTGCGCTGTAATGTTCTCTGAAACATTGTTCATAACAAACAAATGGTATAAGGCCAGTACCAAACTCAATAACTTTTTTTTCAATGGTGGAGCATTTTCTCTGGTGGATGTTGAGTTTCTTTGAAAAATAACCAAGTGGCCTTTCAATTCTGCCATCATCCTCCTGCATCAATACAGCTCCCCAATCTTTACATCGCTGGCGTCAACCACGACTTTAATGGGGTTTAGAAAACTTGGTGTGGCTAAAACCGGTGCAGACGTTAACACTTTAAATTCTCAAATGCCTCCTGGCATTGTTCTGTCAACCGAAATTTTGTGTTCTTCTTTCGCAAATCTGTCAGCGGTGCCACCACGCTACTTAAGTTTGGTACAAAACTTTTGGTAGAACCCACTCAATTCCAAAAACAAAAGTTAATTTGTTCATTTTTGGAGTTAGATAAATAAATTGTTACTTGTTAATTATAGAGTGGGTGAAAGAATTCCATCTCATTTAACCACTTGTTTACAACAGATTAGGGGTAAAAGGTAGGTTATATCACATTTCACACTTGTTTCATTAGATTATGAGGCAAAGCAATCTTTTCTGGGTGTTTCAGTTTTATTTATCAGAGGTATGTTGACTGCTGCTTTGTAACAGTTGTGCCGGAGAGGGTGCAGAGAAGCTTCACCAGGATGTAACCTGAGATGAAAAGTCTCTGTTACGAGGAGAGACAAGATAGACTGTGTTTCTTTTCCTTGGAACAGAGGAAGCTGAAGGGGGCATCCAGTTGAGGCACACAAAATTACAAGAGGCATAGATAGAGTAGATCATGAGAATGTTTTCCCCATGGCAGATGTATCTAAGATCAGAAAGCATATTTTTAAGGTGAGGACTAAGTGGTTTAAAGGAGATCTGAGGGAAAACAATCACGCACAGATTGATAGAACTATGGAACATACTACCTGAGAGGGTGGTGGAGGCAGGTACTTCCACAACATTTAAGAAGCATCTGGATGAGGACTTAAAATGCCAGGACACAGTAGACTGTGGACCAATTGCAGGTAAATGGGATTAGTCTATTTTGGTGTTTGTTGTTGGGCTGAAAGGCCTGTTTCTATGTAGTATGACTCAATGTTTCCCGGCAGCGCATTCCAGACTCTAATTGAGTCATAGAGATGTATAGAAATGGAAACAGAACCTGTGGTGCCAAGAATCATGTCTTTAATCCTATATTCAGCATTCAAGTTCAACCTTCCAAAAATGCATCACTTTGCATTTATCCAGGTTGAACTCTATCTGCCATTTCTCAGCCCAGCTCTGCATCCTGTCTATGTTGCGCTGCAGCCTACAATAGCCCTTGATACTATCAACAGCACCTCCAGCCTTTGTGTCATCGGCAAATTTACTAACCCACCCTTCAACCTTCTCATCCAAGTCATTTATAAAAACTACAAAGAGCAGAGGCCCAAGAACAGAGCCCTGCAGGACACCACTCACCACTGACCTCCAGGCAGAATACTTTCCATCTACAACCACTCTTTGCCTTCTGTCAGCCAACCAATTCTGAATCCAGACAGCCAAATCTCCTTGTATCCCATACCTCCTGACTTTATGAATGAGCCTACCATTGGGAACCTTATCAAATGCCTTGCTGAAGTCCATATACACCACATCCACTGCTCAACCTGTCTCGTCACCTCCTGAAAGAACTCAATAGGATTTGTGAGGCATGACCTGCCCTTCACAAAGCCATGCTGACTGCCTTTAATCATGCTATGCTTTGCCAAATAGTCATAAATCCTATCCCTCAGAATTCTTTCCAAAACCTTGCTGACCACAGATGTAGGACTGACTGGTCTGTAATTGCCAGGGATTTCCCTATTACTCTTCTTGAAAAGAGGAACAACATTCACCTCCCTCCAATCCTCCAGTACAACTCCCTTGGAGAGTGAGGAAGCAAAGGTCTTCATCAGCGGCTTAGCAACCTCCTTTCTTGCTTCCCGGAGCAACCTAGGATAAATCTGGTCTGGCCCTGGGGACTTATCAATCTTAATGTTTGCCAAAATTTACAGCTCAGCAATTGCATCAATCTTGATCTGTTCAAGCCGGTTTCCCAGTTCCTCAAAGTTCCCATTCACAACAAGGTCCCTTTCCTTAGTGAAAACCAAAGCAAAAAACTCATTTAGGGCTTCCCGTATCTGCTCAGACTCCACGCACAAGTTCCCTACGCTATCCCTGATCAGCCCTACCTTCTCCCTGATCATTCTCTTATTCCTCAAATATGACTCTTGCCAAGCATTTTTCTTGTCCCTTCCTGGCTCTCCTCAGTCCATTTCTGAGCTCCTTTCTAGTAAGCCTGTAATCCTCTAAATAACTAAAATCGATTAACAATAGAAATTTCTGGAAAAGCTCAGTAAGAACTGTGGAGAGAAATTAGAGTTAACGTTTTGAGTCTGGTGACCCTTCGTCTGAGCTGATCAAAACTGATTGTAGCTAAGAAAACATTGGTTTTTATGCAGAAGAAAGGGTAGGGGGAAGAGGAATAAACAATAGGCAGAGATAGAGCACAAAGAAAAGGAAGATCAGTTGGACAGATAAGTGATCACTCTAGGAGAATGAATAACTACAAATTAGGACAATTAGTGGCTATCAATAGGCTCTGTGTGCTAGCAGACCATGTTGGCGAGACAGGACACCAACTTACAGAATGTTTCAGAGATCATTTCCAGGACAAATGCACCAATCAACCTCACCGCCCTCTTACTGAACACTTAACTCACACTACTACTCTGCCAAGAACATGCAAGTCCCGGGCCTTCTCCACTGCCAAATTCAAGCTGCCTGGTCTGGAAGAAGGACACATCATCTTTCACCTTGGGACCCTCCAACCACATGGGATCAATGTCCATTTCACCAGTTTCCTCATTTCCCCTCTCCCCACCTTATCCCAGACCCAACCCTCCACTCAGCACTGCCCTCTTGAACTGTCCTACCTGTCCATCTTCTTTTCCACCTATCTGCTCCTTCCTTCATTCCAACCTGCCATCATCACCCATACCTTCATCTACCTATCAAATTCCTAGCTACCTTAACCCCAGCCCCAACCCCAACCCCTCCCATTTATCTCTCAGCTCCCTCCCCACATTCCTGACGAAGAGCTTATGCTTGAAACGTCGACTCTCCTGCTCCTCAGATGCTATCTAACCGGCCGCTGTTTTCCAATGCCACACCTTTTGACTCTGACATGTGATAACAAGGCCTGATCTGTGGGGTGGGGGTAAGGATATGGGAGAAGGTGCCTCAAACCCTAAATTTTTTTTACTCAAAATTGATATCTAGCCCCATTTGTCAGCATTTGGCCCATATCCCTCTAAACTCTTCCTATTAATATACCCATCCAGATGCCTTTTTAAAATGTTGTAATTGTACCAGACTTCATCACTTCTTCTGGCAGCTAATTCCATATACGCACCACCCTCTACCTGAAACTCAGCGGATTTGGCAGTATTTGTGGAGAGAGAGCAGATTCCATTGCGTTGAAACCACGTTCCCCTTCGTCCGTCTGTTTTGTTCACGTTGATTTGCTGTCAGCACAGCCAATCCATTTTCTGCTTTTCACACTGTCTTTTAACACCTATTCTGCATTTAATTACCATCATTTACCTTTTTGTTTGTGGGCATCTTCACCACTTGTCCTGCTTGTTCCTCCTATCCGTTTGTTAAAAACTTAAAAGCCACCATTTTTCAGCGCCTTTCAGTTCCGAAGTCATATTGGACTTGAAACGTTAACTCTGTTTCGTTGTCCGCAGATGCTACCAGACCCGAGTTTCTCCAGCTCTTTCTGTTTTTAATACTTGCCGTGCCTGCCCTGTCATTCCTTTAAGTCAGCCCTTGAATTGTTTGTAACGCGCACGTTACACCGTGTTCCCACATTTCAGTAACTGAAATGTTATGCAATATGCTGAACCACTTAACACAGACACTCCAATTTTTAGGAGAAAGTAATGACTTCAGAAGCTGGAGATCAGAATCAAAAAGTGTGGCGCTGGAAAAGCAGAGCAGGTCAGGCAGCATCCGAGGAGCAGGAGAGACGACGTTTCGAGCATAAGCTCTTCATCAGGAATTTCTGATGAAGGGCTTATCCTCCACTTTTTATTCTGATAAAATGTTACTTTCTAATTTTATGATTCGATTCTCCGACTCCTGTTCCTACTCCATAACTAAAAAAAACAATCAAATAACCACAAAAAAAAACAGAGCCGCCAATGGCGAAGGTAGTACCCAGCAGCCTCCGCGGTGGTGAATACGCCGTATTCACACAATGGGAAAGCGGTGCGCAGTCGCAGCACCTAAGCATGCGCAGAATGGGCAATAGCGGTAGTTCTTTGTTTCTCGGATCCGCAAACGGTAAGAATACGGCGGGGTGGAACGAGCGATGAATCCAGTGGGCACTCGGGCGTGATTCGTAAATGTGTTTTGGAAGTCTCCATCTAATCCCGATAAGGAATTTCTTTCCCCCTTTCCTGGTGTGCATTGAAATGGGCCGCAGCTACCAGCGTAGGTCCCCGGTTGCCGGCCGCCATCTTTATTAGGGGCATTGAGGGCTGGTCGCACCCTCACCGCCATCTTTGTAGGGGGGCGATGTTCTCAATGACTGGGGAGCATCAGCTCAGAACAATAGCTGAGACTGGCTCAGTTGCCTGATTGGTGAGGCAGCGCTGCGGTACACAAGGAAGGGAAAGGACGCAAATCCCGCACCCCAGTTCGCTCTAGCCATGGTAGGTCCTGCTCCAAAGATCTGCAACCCACATGAACAGCGACAGCAGGGTATTTGCAGAGGATTTGAAGGCAGGAAACTCAAACCGCCCAGCACATCGAAATTAAGTGGCAGTGTATTCACCACAACCTGGGTATTATCCACCTTTGAGTGTAAACATCGACTTCCTAGTCGTTAGCGCTCACACCAACAAACCTCTTCCTCACGTCCCTCTGTGGAGTTCTGTCCTATTTATGATCAGGTAATGGGAAGAACATTCCTCATTTGCTTTATACTGAACAACCAAAGTTGGATACACCCTTCAAATGCCCCCCTCAATCTTCTTTTCTCCAACCTGACAAGATCTTGCCAATAACATTCTTCATCCCTTGAACCATGAACATTGGTGGTGATGGTGTGAGCCTGTTATTGAAAACTCATAAACAAAAACACATGTTGCTGGAAAAGCTCAGCAGGTTTGGCAGCATCTGTGAAGTTAAATCAGAGTTAAGGGTTTGGGTCCAGATACCCATCCTCAGAATGTTAACTCTAATTTCACTTCACAGATACTGAGCTTTTCCAGCAACTTCTGTTTTTGTTTCTGATTTACAGCATCCACAGTTCTTTTTTTGAAAACTCACGTTATGGTGAAATATTTTGCCTGATTGTGAATAGTGTAATTAAGTCTCGTGCAGATACCAGGGAGAGTCAGTGATCAGGGAGTGGAGTTCATAGTGGGGACTGAAAACAATGGCTTAATTCTTTCCAATATTTCTGTTTCTACTGTACTGGATGTCACACAGATCTGTACAATGTGTAACATTGTGATAAATTTAGTGATGATATAGTTAACATAAACCTTCTGCCTTCGTCCTTCTAGGAGGTTGAGAGTTTGGCTTATAAAAGCCCTCTTATTCATCTTCTGCTTTTCCCAATTATCTCTGACTCTTTCTGTCTCCACCCATTGATGCAAAAGTCTTCTGTGAGTCCAGACCAAATGACAGGGTTTCTTGCTGGAAGGACATTCGTGAATCAATGATTTTCTTACGATAGTTGTCCCAACCTTTATGTATTACATTTTCTAGTTGTGGTTTCAGAAACTACCATATTTAATCAGCTCAATTTAATAATTTTTTTTGTGGGCTTCTCTCTCATTATCTTTTTCCTGTTTTCAATCAATTTCACAGGACATCAGAAGAGGACAATTTGCAATTAGGAAATTCAAACTGAACATCACAATGGGATTTGATAAGAGTCTTCTATTTTCTGGTAACCTGAAAATCAATGCATTTTGAACATGGAAGGAAAAAGCACCATTTGCACTGGGGAGAAACTGTACACGTGTTCTGTATGTGGACGAGACTTCAGCCGATCATCTGGTTTATCCAGACACAAGTGCAGTCAGACTGGGGAGAACCTGTGGAAATGTGAGGACTGTGGGAAGGGATTCAATTACCCATCTGACCTGGAGACACATCAGCGCAGTCACACTGGGGAGAAACCGTTCACCTGTCCTCAGTGTGGGAAGGCCTTCACTCAGTCATCCACCCTCCTCAAACATCAGCGTGATCACAATGGCCACAGGCCATTCACCTGTCCTGAGTGTGGGAAGGGATTCACTCAGTTTTCCAACTTCTTGGGTCATCAGAGAACTCACACTGGGGAGAGGCCATTCACCTGCACAGAGTGTGGGAAAGGATTCACTCAGTCATCCCACCTGATGGCACACCAGCGAGTTCACACTGGGAACAGACCTTTCACCTGCTCCGAATGTGGGAAGGGAAGCTCTCAGTTATCAGATCTGCTGAAACACCAGCGGGTTCACACTGGTGAGAGACCATTCACCTGCTCTGAGTGTGGAAAGGGATTCACTCAGTCATCGCACTTGCTGAAACACCAGCGAGTTCACAGTGATGAAAGACCATTTGAATGCCTGCATTGTGGGAAGCATTTTAAAAGTTCTGTGGAACTGGTGTCTCATCAACGGGTTCACAGTGACGAGAGACCTTTTAAATGCCAAGACTGTGGGAAGTGCTTTAAAACTTCTGGGGAACTGGTAACCCATCAACGCGTTCACACTGACGAGAGACCGTTCAGATGCTCTCACTGTGGGACTGGGTTCAGGAAATCATCTCAACTCACTGTACACCAGCGAATTCACACTGGGGAGAGGCCGCTCAGCTGCTCCAACTGTGGGAAGAGATTTAATCATTTGTCCAATCTACTAAAACACAAGCGTATTCACACTGGGGAAAAGCCATTCACCTGCTCTGAATGTGGGAAAAGATTCACTCAGTCTTCCCATCTATTGAGGCATAAGCGAGTTCACAAGTAACTACCGTGATTGGGTTTGGCTGTTAGTCACACCTGAACCATGTTAATTGGGGTGTATTTCTGTGGATGTTTAACAGTTCCTGCTGTTAGTGTTCTGGATAAAGTGAAATAAATTAGTTTTGTGTGAAACATATAACTGTTTTGTCTTTTTAATATCTCTGATACTGGTCATTTATTGTTGAAGGACTCTCCCTCTCCCCCTACATCCTCACTTCCACCAACAAGAGCTTCTTTGTTACCAAGGATGAGAGAATCTGATCAGCTGCCTTTGTCCCTTCCCTCCCCTCCACGTGCACTGGGTCAAACTCTCTCTGAAGTTCCTTTTCATCCAAGTCCTGATCTTGCATCTTTCTTTAGTTTCTGTCTGTCTCCTGTCTTGACGAGTCCTGTCCTGTCAGAGCTCAGCTTGTTCATGAGACCAGTTGGTCTTATTCCCACGAAACTGCCACCATCAGGTTTTCCATGTTTACAGATAATTTTCGTTGTCCTGTCTGTATTATTTCTGTCCTCTCTCCTTTGGATCCAATGTCATCAACTGTCCTCAGAAATATAACCCTGAAACCTACCTTCACTGTCCCATCTCCAGCCTTCCCTTCTTTTCCTTGGACTTGACAATCCCCAAAGATCTATCTTTGGCCTCTCCTATTTCTCTCTTGTGGGTAGCACAGTGGCTCAGTGGTTAGCACTGCTGCTTCACAGCACCAGGGACCTGCGTTCAATTCCAGCCTCGGGTGACTATCTGTATGGAGTTTGCACGTTCTCCCCATGTCTGCGTGGGTTTCCTCTGGGTGTTTCAGATTCTTCCCACAATCCAAAGATGTGCAGGTCAGATGAATTGACCATGCTAAATTGTCCATAGTGTTAGGTGCCTTAGTTAGGGGTAAATTTAGGGGAATGGGTAGGTTACTCTTTGGAGGCTCGGTGTGGACTTGTTGGACAAAATGGCCTGTTTCCACACTGTAGGGAATCTAATCTAATGTCTACAAGCTGGCATCAACCAAAAGCACTATGCAGTTTTCACGTGAAGATCAAAACCACCTCGCTCTACCCCTCTCAATTCCTCTACCGTTATTAAATTATCAGACAGTTCATCCCACATCTGCTACCAATGAGCAGAAATTTCCTCTGACTGAAAATCAGGAAGACCAAGCCATTGTCTTTGGTTGCCACTGCAAATTCTATTCCCCAACTACTGAATCCATTCCTTTCCCTTGGGACTGTTTGAGGTTGGACAACATTTAGTACTGGTGCCATGTTTGAGCTCACAATGTACTGTACTCCTGTACTTTAATACATATAAAACCTAATTCTAATTTAAGATGAGTTTCTGAACATTTGTCCACATCATCATTAACACCATAAGAAATAGGAAAGAAGCAGGCCATTCATCAAATTAAGATTTACCAGAACGTTGCTGGAAATGGAGGGTTTGAGTTATAAGTATAGGTTGGGACCTTTTTCACTGGAGCATAGGAGGTTGAGGGGTGACTATAGAGGTTTATAAAATCACAAGGGGTATAGGTAAGGTGGATAGCTGGTGTCTTTTCCCTAGGATGTGGCATTTCAAAACTAGGGGGCATATCTTTAAGGTGAGATGAGAAGCTTTAGGGAAGACATGGGCAATTTTTTTTACACAGAGTGATTCGCATGTGGAATGAACTTGCAAAGAAAGTGGTGGATGTGGGTACAGCTAGAACATTCAAAAGATATCTGAATAAGTACAGGAATAAGAAATGTTTGGAGGGATATGAGTCAAGTGCAGGCAGGTGGGACTACTTTAGTTTGGGATTATGATTGGCCTGGATTGGTTGGACCGAAGAGTGTGTTTCTATGCTGTATGATTCTGAGTCTGCTCTGCTATTCAATTAGATCACATCTGATCAGATAATCCTCAACTCCACTTTCCTGTCTTTACCCCATAAGCTTTGATTTCCTTATTGATTTAAAAACTGCCCATCTCAGCCTTAATGAGTGAGCCTGTACAGCCCTCTGCAGTAAAATATTCTACAAACTCATGAGTCTGAGAGAAAAACCTCCTCATCTCTGTTTTAAACAGCTGACTTATTCAGAGATTCTGTCCTCTGATCTGAGACTGTCTAATAAGGGGAAAAATCCTTTCACCAACAACCCTGTGAAGTCCCCTGAGGTTTCAGTTACATTCCCTCGTCAATTCCAATGAGTACACACCCCACCTCCTCAACTCTTCGCATAAGATAGTCACTCCATGCCCAGTGCACCTTCTCCAGACTGCTGTCAATGCCAGTATACCTTTCTTTAAATAAGATGCCCAAACTGTTCACAGTATTCCATCTGTGGTCTGACTATTGCCTTATATAGTTTTTGCAAAACCTCCCCTTCACTCCATTCTCTTTGCAATAAAGGCCAACTTTCCATTTACCTTCCCTATTAACTGCTGAAGGTTTTGTGATCTATGGCTTGAGGATTCTCAAATCCCTCTTTGCTGCAGCTTCCTGCAGTCTTTTTCCATTTAAATACTTAACACATTTTGATCTCCATATTATATATTGTACCTCCATTAGGGGACAGACAGGTGTTTATGTGGCTGTAAGTGTGACTCCAGGATGGTATGTTGCCTGGTTCCAGGGTCTCAGAGCAGCTACTGAGCATTCTTTTAGGAGAGGATAAGCAGTCAGAGGTCATGATCCATGTTGGTACCAATGAGTTGGGTAGGAAGGGGGAGCACAGCAATAGGAGGATAAGGAAGATGAATGCATGGCCAGAAGGATGGCACAGGAGAGTGCATTTTAGATTCCTGGGACACTGGGACTGGCTTTTGGGGGTGATGGCAGCTGCACAAGTCAGACGGGTTGCAGCTAAATAAATATAGGACTGAGTTACTTGCAGGGCATTTTAGAAAGCACTATCTGGAAGGCTTTAAAGTAATTTGGTAGGGGTGAGGGAACTAAGGGAGATTAGAAGAGAAGACAAGAGCTCACAAAATACTTAAGAGAAGAAACTGGCACTAGAATTGATAGTAGCAAGTGACTGTGCATGTACGTGAATAACATGCAAGGGTACGGAGATAAAGCAGGAGATTGGCACTAGCTAACTGTGCTCATTTAACGATGCTGGGAAAATGTGTCAGATGGCCTCCTTCTGTGCTAAAACACTTCTGTGATAACGTTGCTTTTCTGCACCTGATTCCAGCTCATCTGCTGCTGAAACATCTCATTCATGTTTGTGTTACCTTCAAACTTAACGATTCCAACATATTCTCAACCAGCCTCTCACATTCACCCCACCCCAAAGATGTGAGATCATCCAAATCTCTGCTGCCCATTTTGCCTTCTAACATCAAATCCCATTCATCCCCTGTGCTTGCTGATTTCTGGTCAAGTAGATTAGATTAGATTCCCTATAGTGTGGGGACAGGCCTTTCGGCCCAACAAGTCCACACCAACCCTCTGAAGAGTACCCACCCAGACCCATTTCCCTCTGACTAATGCACCTAACACTATGGGCAATTTAGCATGGCCAATTCACCTAACCTGCACATCTTTAGACTGTGGGAGGAAACCGGAGGAAACCCACGCAGACAGCCACCTGAGGCAGGAATTGAACCTGGGTCCCGCGAGGTAGGAGTGCTAACCACTGAGCCATCATGCCATCCATTTAAGGTAAGTCCCCTTAAGGGCTGCTCTCAGAGATAGAGGCAACTGGAGATGGTTTAGCTGGAGGGTCACCATGCCTCAGGCAAGGGAAAGAGTCCTTCAAGGTTTCTTCGGCCAGCACAGGAATTGAACCCATGCTGTTGCTGTCACTCTGTATCACAAACCAGCCATTTAGCCAACTGAGTAACCAACCATTCCTTGATAAAGTCTCAGTTTATAATTTGCATCCTTCTTTTCAAATCCTGCCTCCTCCCCCAAACTGGTTTTGCATCTCCCCATCTCCAAGATGCAGAGAGTAAAGGGGTTAATGCAGGTCAGGGTGTATATCCACTTCCTTAACCCTGTGAGGCAGGGGACAGCAGGGTCAACACAGCTCAACATGTATCTCTCCATGGCCTCACTCCTTCTTAACACTGGGATGTTGGGAGTGAAGAGGTTAAAAAAGCTCAGACTGTTTCTTTCCATAGCCCCATTCTTTCCTATCATTTTAATGAGGGGAACAGAGAGCTTAAAACAGCTCAGACTTTATGCCTACATTGCTTTGCCCCTTCCCATTCCTATGATGTGGGTAATGAGGGGTTAATAAAGTTCAGGCTGTGTCTCCCTATGGCCTTGCCGCTCTCTATCCCTGTGATATGGGGATGAGGAGTTAATACAGCTTGTTGTATTTATACAGCCTGCTCTTTATGTAATCGGAGGCTTGGACTGATGACAAGACAACAATACAACACAGCACAGAGACAAACCTGTGCCAATTCCTATTCCTTATTTAGACCTGCTACTTATTACTCTTACGCAGTATCTATCCCTCTGTTTGCCTCACATTCAAGCGTCTATCATGATAGATCTTAAACCATGCTGAGGTGCCTGCTTCCACCACCTCCACTGGCAATGCATTCCAGGCACCCACCACCTTCCGGGTGAGACGTTTTCCAAGCACTTCACCCCTAAGCTTTCCCGCCTCACCTTCAACCTGTGCCCTCTTGTAGTTGACCTTTCCATCCTGGGAAAAAGCCTTTGATTATCCACTCTATTTATGACTCTCCTCCCTTTGTGGATCTCTATGGGGATGCCCCTCAGCCTCCATCTTTCCAATCCGAGATAAATCCAACTGCTCCTCATAACAAAAACCCTCCAGAGCAGGCAATATCATATTAACCCTACTCTACACCCACTCCAAAGCATCCACGTCCTTCTGGTAGTGTAGCAACCAGAACTGCATGGAATATTCCAAATGTGGCCGAACTAACGTTTTGTACAGTTGATACATAACCATGAATATATCAATGGTGTTGGCAGAGGTGAAGGACCTTGTGTGTCAGATTGTCAAATATTGTATGCACTCTCACATGTTATTGAGGTCAATACACTCTATGCTAAAATAAACTGGACCTGAAGCTTGAGAAGTAAAGGTTTTAGATTGTAGTCAGTAAGGTTAAATTGGAGTAAGGCAGTAATTGGTGGCACGGTGGCTCAGTGGTTAGCACTGCTGCCTCACAGTGCCAGGGTGCCAGGTTCTATTTCACCCTGGGTGACTGTGTGGAGTTTGCACATTTTCCCATTGCCAGTGATGGGTTTCCTCTGGGTGCTTCAGTTTCCTCCCACAGTCCAAAGATGTGCCGGGTGAATGGATTGGCTAAGCTAAATTGCCCATAGTGCCCAGGAATGTGCAGGCTAGGTGGATTAGCCATAGGAAATGCAGGTTTAGAGAGATGGGTTGGGTCTGGGTGGGATGCTCTGTGGAGGGGTGGTGTGGATGCAATGGGTCAAGTGGCCTATTTCCACACTGCAGGGATCCTATTAGAAAGAAAGAAATCATTCTTCGCTGAAACTGAAAACTAGAATAGCATTGAGTTATGCTAGAATGCAACTGATAGTTGGGAACATCCTGAACACTTTTGGAAAGTTTATATACTCGCAACTTCTGGTGCACTCTTCAACAATCCCCAGATTCCATCATAACCAGCCTGCTTTCTCTCTCAGACTCTCAGTCATTTCCTGTAATATTTCAATGTCTCTGTGCGCTCCTGGTCTCACTTGGAACCTCTTCACCTGTATTGAACTCAGACTGTTATTCCTCCACCACTGCGATCCCATTCCTAAAACAGCTTGTAAAATTTAAGATCTAGGAGCCTCTGGTTCCCCAAGAAGAGGGATTGATCTCATGAATGATTCAAAAGTGGTTTATTAAGAATCAACAGTTTAATGTGAGAGGCAAAACATGACCTGTCACAGATGAGAATGGTTTTACCAGTCCTGGAGGACAAACCGCCAGATGGTGCAGAAAGACTGCTGCTCTATGTAGCTGGTGGCAGTGTCTCCTGTGAGCCAGAATGTACGTGTTGAGTTAAAGCCAGTTTGGATCATTTTGAAAGATTTTTCCTCGAGAATGTGTTTATGCCTTTACACAGTCCTAAACTCCAACTCTATAGGAGTTGGAAATGTCTCGTTTCAGGGCCTGTACTGCAGTCACATCCTGGACAGACAGAACAAGCCTGCCCTGCATCTGTCAGACAGCAAACTGCTATGGAAGCTTTCTTCACAAGACAATGACCGAACATGTAATTACCAATACATTTCTAAAAATGTTATCACTGTATTAAAGTTATTAGAATATTCTCACAGAATATTACTGGAACTAAATTTGTCTCCACTTTCATGTGGTTTCTCGATCAGGTGTAAGAGTGAACATTTGGAGATTCTCAATTCTCCAATTCCCATTCACTTTCTTTCTGGTGGATAATGGGAGGAGACCAACAGTTGAAATGTGCAAGGTGGTTAGAATTGTCAGCAAGGATTTGTAGCACATTCTAATTCTATTCGGCAGAATCTCTCAGACACATTGTGAAGTTCATGGTGAAATCAATTTAAGATTAAAAGTTCAGAATATTGCTGTGACATAATTTCTGCTGAGTGTCCCTGAGGTTGGGGAATGATCACAAACAACAGTTTTTAAAGGGACACTGCAACATCCGACAAGGCATAGATCCTGAATATTGAACTCCAGTCCAGTTAGAGGGCTGGTTAACATCAGCAGAAACAAACACCAGTGGTCAGAATGAACGTCCAGGATGTATTGAACAGTGACAATAACAGCAGAAACCAATACATTCAGTCACTTGTGACCTCGCTGGTGTCTCAGCAGGTGGGATGACTGAGTAAACGCCTTTCCACACTTGCAGGTGAACGGCCTCTCTCCAGTGTGAACTTGCTGGTGTGTCTGCAGGTGGGATAACTGAATAAATCCCTTCTCACACTCACAGCAAGTGAATGGTCTCTCCCCAGTATGAACCCGCTGGTGCGTCAACAGGTAAGATAACCTAGTGAATACCTTCCCGCACTCAGAGCAGGTGAACGGCCTCTCACCAGTGTGAACTCGCTTGTGCACACCGAGGTAGGATGAAGATCTGAACCTTTTTCCACAGGAGGTGCAGCTGAATGGCTTCTCCTCAGTGTGAATTTGCTGGTGTGTCTTCAGGTTAGATGATCGAGTAAATCCCTTCCCACAGTCAGAGCAGGTGAACGGTCTTGCCCCAGTGTGAACGCGCTTGTGCACACTGAGGTAGGATGAAGAGCTGAACCTCTTTCCACAGGAAGTGCAGGTAAACGGCCTCTCCTCAGTGTGAATTTGTTGGTGTTTTAGCACATCAGAGGTTTGTGAAAATCCTTTCCCACATACAGGGCAAGTGAATGGTCTCTCTCCAGTGTGAGCCCACTGATGTATTTGCAGACTGATTGACAGAGTAAATCCCTTGCCACATGAGGAGCAGGTGAATTGTCTCTTTCCAGTATGAACTCGCTGGTGTCTCAGCAGTTGGGAAAACTGAGTGAATCTCTTGTCACACTCTAAGCAGGTGAATGGTTTCTCCTTTGTGTGAACTCTCTGATGTGTCAGTAGGATGGAGGACTGCATGAATCCTTTACCACACTCAGAGCAGGTGAACGGTCTCTCACCAGTATGAGTGCGTTGATGGATCAGCAAATTGTGGGACTGAGTGAACGCTTTCCCACACTCAGAGCAGGTAAATGATTTCTCTCCAGTGTGAACACGCTGGTGTCTCAGCAAATTTGATGAACGAGTAAATTGTTTCCCACAAACAGAACAGGTGAATGGCCTCTCCCCAGTGTGAACACGTTGGTGTGCAGTGAGGTTGGCTGACTGCCTGAAACGCTTTCCACAGGAACTGCAGCTGAATGGCTTCTCCTCAGTGTGAATAAGTATGTGTTTCTGAAGACTAGATAATACTGTGAAACCTTTCCCACATATAGAACAGCTAAATAGCCTCTCTCCAGTGACTGCGCCAATGAATTTCCAGCTGGGATGGGTAATTGAATCCCTTCCCACAGTCTCCACATTTCCACGGTTTTTCCATGGTGTCCTCGGGTCTCTCCATAGTGGATGATTGATGTAAGCCTCATCCAAACACAGAACTCATGTAGACATTAGGTTTCCTTCCATATGTAAATCCTCTCCCAAGACTCTATGGAGTGGGGAAGAGAAAGGAGATTACAAAGTCATCTGTCGGTGCAGAATGGATATTCCAAACAGACAATTGCAGTGCCTCTGCATCATTGTTTTCCTCTTGTACTCCCAAATTTGGAAGAATTGCCTTCAAAGGAAGCAAAGGCGTTGTTGTAATGTCACTGAGCAAGCTAATGTTCTGGAAACATGGGTTCAATTCCCACTAGAACAGGCAGTGAAATTTTGATTCAATACCAAGCTGGCCTAACCTCTGTCAACTGTTGTAAAATCACATCAGATGCACTAATGTCCTTTAGGGATGGAAATCTGCCATCTTTTGCCAATCTGGTCTACATGTGACTCCAGACCCACAAAGTGGGTGGTTTCACCACCTTCTGGACACTGAGGGATGGACAACTAAACACAGGCCTGACCAGAGATAACCACATCCAATTAACTCAGGAAAAACTCTCTCAAAACAAATAAACTGTCGGACAATTCTTCTCAGTTTAACAAATTTGAGCAACTACAGACAATCAGATTTGTTTCTGGAACCTAATTATTCCTATCCCTCCCAGCTCCTGTCAAGATGATGACCACGCCTGCGCCCTCTGGATTAACGCGTCAGACAATTTCCGCACACGCGCTAGCGCCAGGGTGATTGACGGCGGAGTCAGACCAATAGGGAAAGGGGAACGGGCAGGTATCAATAGGGTCCTTCAACCAACCAATCAGAGTGCAGGCTGCAAATGGAGCATGCGTATTGTGCGAGTGCTGGAGACGGATCGGAGCGCTCGGTGTGGGCTTTAGAAACTCCCGGAGCCCCTCCTTTTGCAGGTCAGGGATGGATTTACACACAGCAAACCTCAACTGAGAGAAAGGTTTGTTTCACCCAGTCTCTCTGTCAACTCCTTTTAAAGGAAATTCAGTGGAGGTCCTGTGAGCCTGCTTTGCTAATCAATATAGCAAAGGGTGATCTTCTATTTCAGTGATGTGGGGAAGGTTAAAAATCACACAACACCCAGGTTACTGTCCAACAGGGTTGTTTGGAAGAACTAAATTAAATTCTGTGTCTTATGATCCTGCTCCACAGCTACCCGATGAAGGAGCAGCGCTTCGAAAGCTAATACTTCCAAATAAACCTGTTGGACTATGACCTGGTGTTGTGTGATTTCTCTTTTCAATATCATAGAGTCATATTGTTTGGAAGCAGACCCTTTGGTCCAACTCATCCATGTTGATCAAGTTTCCCAAACTAAATTAGTCCCACTTGCCTGTGTTTGGCCCGTATCTCTCTAAACCTTTCCTATTCGTGTAATTGTCTGAATATCTTATAAATTTGGAACTGTATCTGTCACTACCGTTTCTCTTGCTTTTTCCCCTTAGGAGGGGGTACAGGTACAGGCAGCTAGGATCAAGGGAATCCCTGGAGGTATCTGGGGGATACAGGAGTTTATTGAAGAATGAAATCAGGAGGGCAAAAAAGGGGCACGAGATAGCCTTAGCTGAGAAGATTAGGGTGAATCCAAATAGGTTCTTCAAGGATATTCAAGGAAAAATAATAACGAGAAAGAGAATAGGCCCCCTCAATGACAGATGTGTATGGGACCGCAGGAGATGGGCGATATTCTCAATGAATATGCCTTCTCTGTGTTTACCACGGAGAAAGACATGAAGACTTCGGGAAGTTAGAGATGATATTTTGAGGACAGTCCATTTCACAGTAGGGGTGGTGTTGGACATATTGGAATGTATAAAGATGGATAAATCTCGTGGTCCTGACCAAATATATCTAAGAACACTGCAAGAGAAGAAATTGCAGGGTACCTGACTGATATTTTTGCATAATCGTTAGCCACAGGTGAGATCCTGGAAGATTGGAGGGCAGTAAATGTTGTGCCCTTATTCAAGAAGGGCTGCAAAGAAACACCTAGGAACTACAGACCAGGAAGCCTAACATCTGTGATAAGTACATTACTTGAGAAGATTCTGAGATAAGATATCCAAGCATTGGGTAAGACAGGGTTTTGTGCATGGGGGATAATGCCTCACAAATTTGTTAGAGTTCTTCGATTAAGTGACCCAGAAGGTTGACGAGGACAGGGCAGTAAACATAGTCTATATGGAGAAAGTGAGGACTGGAGATGAGAGTCGAGAGTGTAGTGCTGGAAAAGCACAGCTTCCTGATGAAAGGCTTATGCCTGAAACATCGATTCTCCTGCTCCATGGATGCTGCCTGACTATATGGACTTCAGTAAGGCTTTTGATGAAGTTCTTACAGGTAGGCTGCTCTGGAAGGTTACATTGCTTGGAATCCAGGGGAAGCTGGCAAATTGGATACACAATTGGCTTGATGGTTGGAAGCAGAGGGTAATAGTGGAAGGATGCTTGTTGGACTAGGGGCCTGTGAATAGTGGAGTGCCTCAGGAGTCGGTGATGCTCCCATTACTATTTGTTATCTACAATTGCAGTAAGGTACCCCTACTTCTGAACTCAAATCCTCTTGCAATGAAAGCCAATAAACCATTTGCCCTCATAACTGCTTGCTGCACCTGCCTATCTACTTTCATTGACTGGTGCATAAGGGCACCCAGGTCCCTATATAGTTTACATTTCCTGATATTTCACCATTTAAATAGTACTCTTACTTTCTGTTTTCACACTAAAATATATAAATTCACATTTAGCCACCTTATACTGCATTTGTCAGGTGATTTCCCACTCACTCAACTTGTCTAAATCACCTTGAAGCCTCTTTACATTCTCCTCACAATGCACAATTCTGTATTGTCAGCAGACTTGGAAATATTGACTTTGCTTTTCTCATCCAGGTCAATTATAAACATTATAAATAGCTGGGGCCCAAGCACTGATTCTTGTTGTATACCATTAGGCACTTGGAAAAAGACTCACTTATACCCATGCTGTGTTTCCTGTCTTAACCAACTCTCAACCATTGCCATTATATTACTGCTATCCCATATGTTCTAACTTGTCCAGTAAGAGATCTTATCAAAAGCCTTCTAAAAATTTAAGTGCACTATATCCACTTGTTCTCCCTTATATATTCTTCTCGTTAAATCCTCAAAAATCTCCATTAGATTTCTTAAACATGATTAGCCTTTCATAAACCCATGCTGGCTTTGCACAATCTTGTTAATGCTTTCCAACTGTTTTGTTGTCACACTTGTTTTATAGTAGACTCTTAACATTTTCCCCACTGGTGTTAGGTTAATTGGTCTGTAATTCTCCATGTTCTTTCTCTCTCCCTTTTTAAATAGTGGGGTTACATTTTCTGCCTTCCAATCTGTGGGAAATGCTCCAGAGTCTATAGAATTTTGGGAGTTAACTGCTCAAACATCCATTATTTCCAGTGCCACTTCCCTTAGTACTCTGGGATGTATATATAATGCCCTGGTAATTTGACAGACCCATTAATTTCCCGAGCACTATTTTCTTTCTAATACTGATTTCCTTCAACTCTTCTCCCTCACTAGACCCTTGGTTCCCTAATATTTATGGGAAGTTATTTGTGTCCTCTTTTGTGAACACAGAATCAAAGTACGCGTTCAATTCTTCAGCCATTTCTTTGTGGCTCATCATAATTTCATCTGCTTCTGGTTGTAAAGGACTTGCATTTGTCTTTACTAACATTTTTCTCTTCACATATTTATATTTAGAGAGAGTAACCTCAAACCACACATCACATCAAGATCTGATAGAGTCACTCCATTCACCAGGACCTGAATATCATGGCCTTTGACCAAGGAAGTAAAAAGGTTTATCTGTTGTGCTATGGGAAAAGATTTGAGATCAGTGTAACTGGAAATGCCCCAGGAAATTCAAAATCTTGCCCAATCATGCCTGGACAAATATTTTTTTAAAAATGGTGTAAGTACTCAGTAGGTCAGGTAGCACCTGTAGATGAAAAACAACATTAATAATTTAGGTCAACATGACCCTTTGTCAGAACAGAAAACCTATGTTCACTTTTCAGCACAATATCTCAGGAAGGATATACTGTACTGGCTCTTGGGTCAGAGCACTGAGATAGACTCCATATATCATTGGGGTTTGAGAAAGAAATTATGATTCAGGGACATTATAGCACAGAATGAGGGCATTCTGCCCTTGAAGTCTCCATAGCACAATCCAGGCTGTCACATTCCACTCAATTCACAATGCCCTACAAGGTTATTTCCTTGGGTATGTATACAATGTACTTGAGAAATCATTGACCACTTTCTGAGACCACCTCTCTCTTAGGCAGAGAGTTCTGGGTACTTCCACTTGTTGCATAACAAACATCCTCTCATCTTCTCCCAAAAGCCTTTAGATTAGATGAGATTACATTAGTGTGGAAACAGGCCCTTCGGCCCAACAAGTCCACACCGACCCGCCGAAGCGTAACCCACCCATACACCTACATTTACCCCTTACCTAACACTACAGGCAATTTAGCATGGCCAATTTACCTGACCTGCACATCTTTTTGGACTGTGGGAGGAAACCGGAGCACCCGGAGGAAACCCAAGCAGACACTGGGAGAACGTGCAAACTCCACACAGTCAGTCGTCTGAGGCGGGAATTGAACCCGGGTCTCTGGCGCTGTCAGGCAGCAGTGCTAACCACTGTGCCACCGTGCCACCCTTGTAGGGTGACAAGGTGGTACAGTAGTTAGCATTGCTGCCTCACAGTGTCAGGGACCTGGGTTCAACTCCAGCCTCAAGTAACTATCTGTATGGAGTTTGCATGCTCTTCCTGTGTCTGTATGGGTTTCCTCTGGGTGCTCTGGCTTTCTCTCACAATTCAAAGATGTGCTGGTTAGGTGAATTGGCCAGGCTAAATTGCCCAGTGTTGAGGGATGTATAGGTTACGTGTATTAGTCAGTTAAATGTAGAGTAATAGGGTAGGAGAATGGGTCTGGATGGGTTACTCTTTGGAGGGTTGTTGTAGACCTTTTCGGCCAAATGGCCTGTTCCCACACTGTAGGGATTCTATGATCTGTCTTCCATAACCCTTGGCCCATCACAGAATGAACATAATATTTTGTCTACCTCAAATAACTCTGTCAAAATCTTGCAGATCTAAAGTGTGCAAACTGAACTGGGCTCTGGGTATGTTCTAAACAGAGCTTTATAAAAGGTCTGCACTTTTTTTTCCCCTGCTTTTGTTCTCAACATCTCTATTTGTGACAAAATGTCCTGCTACTTTCAAAAATCTGCACACGTCAATCTCCCAGTCCCTGTGTCTTTGCACTCGTTATCTCTCTGCGTTTTATATTTTTAACAACAAGTTTTTAAAAACCAAAACACCTGCGGATGCTGCAAATCTAAAATGAAAACAGAAATTGCTGGAAAAGCTCAGCAGGTTTGACAGCATCTGTGCAGAGAAATCAAACACTTTGAGTCTGGTGAAAGGGTCACTGGATCCAAAATGTTAACTCTAATTTCTCTTCACAGATGCTGCCAGACCTGCTGAGCTTTTAAGTTTTTTAAAATTTCAGTTGAAGGTTGATTTCCCTGGAATTTAGTATATTAAAGCTTTGATTATATTAATTGGGAATGCAACATTAGAATGGAACTATTATTATGAATCCACCAATCCACATTGAAAAAAAAAATCTCCTTGACCCCACTCTCCACTATTCTTGAAAGGTAGCTCACCTTCTCTGACCTTCCCTTGCCCTCAAAACTTCTGACATTTGATCCCCCCCCAACAACCCAAGGATTTATCACTGGCACCTACTAATTCTCATCAATACACTGCCACAACATATGACGAGTGGTGTACCTCAGGGGTTGGTGCAGGGCCCATTGCTGTTTGTAATGTATATCAATGATTAGTAAGTTTGCAGGTGACAATAAAATAGGCAGAATTGTGGACAGTGAGAAAAGGTGATCAGAAATTGCAGCAGGACCTTGATCAGCTGGGGAAGTGGGCTGAGAAAAGGCAAATGGAGTTGTATACAGATAAGTTGTGAGGTGTTGCATTTTGGAAAGTCAAATCAAGGTCGGAATTTGATGGGAAGTGGTAGGGCCTTCAGGAGTGTAGTGGACCTTGGAGTCCAGGTGCATGGTTCTCTGAAAGGGGAGTCCCAGGTAGACAGGGCAGTGAAGAAGGCTTTTGGAGCACTGGCCTTCATCAGTCAGGGTATTGAATACAGAAGTTGGGAAGTTATGTTGCAGTTGTACAGGACGTTGGTGAGGCCGCACTTAGGAAAGGCTGAGGCACTTGGGACTTTTCTCATTGGAGAAAAGAAGGTTTAGGGGAGATTTGATAAAGGTGTACAAGATGATTAGGGGTTTAGATAGGGTTGACAGTGAGAACCTTTTTCCGCGTATGGAGTCAGCTGTTACTAGGGGACACAGCTTTAAATTAAGGGGTGGTAGGTATAGGACAGATGTTAGGAGTAGATTTTTTACTCAGCAGGTTGTGAGTTCATGGAATGCCCTGCCAGTAGCAGTGGTGGACTCTCCCTCTTTATGGTCATTTAAGCGGGCATTGGACAAGCATATGGAGGTTATTGGGCTAGTGTAGGTTAGGTAGGCTTCGGTCGGCGCAACATCGAGGGCCGAAGGGCCTGTACAGCACTGTATTTTTCTATGTTCTATGTAAAACTGTGTTCAATTTTGGTCACTTTGCTGTAGGAAGGATGTTATTAAACTAGAAAGAGTGCAGAAGAAACTTACAAGGATGTTGCTGGGACTCGAGTCTGAGTTATAGGGAGAGATTGGATAAGCAAGGACTTCCTTCTTTAGAGCGTAGGAGACTGGGGGGGGGTGGATATCTTATAGAAGTGTATAAGATCATGAGAGACATGGATAGGGTGAATGCACTCAGTCTTTTTCCTAGGGTTGGGGAATCGAGGACTACAGGACATCAGTTTCAGGTGAGGGGAAAGAATAAAAGGGAACCCAAGGGGCAACGTTTTTACACAGTGGGTGGTACGCATATGGATTGAGCTGCCAGTGGAAGTGGGTGAGGCGGGTACATTAACAACATTTAAAAGGCATTCGGATAAGTACATGGACAGGAAAGGTTCAGAAGGGTATGGGCCAAGTGCAGGGAAATGGGGTTAGCGTGGATGGACGTTTTGGTCAGCATGGACCAGATTGGGCCGAAGTGCCTGTCTCTGTGCTGTGGGGCTTGGTCTGTAAGACTCTAAAGCACCACAATAACTTTCTGTACACTGAAAAAGTCCAGCTGTCCTCACCACTATCCTCTCTATTTTCCACTTTGCTAAATTAGCAGGCTGTTTATCTGACATACAGTGTTGACTAAAGATATATTTTCCACATTATAATTTGGAAGGTTAAAGCTATTGTCTCTAATCGCAACTTTTTAAAAAACTGTTCCTTCATGACAGAGTCCAGCCCTCTCCTAGAACTGTGCGAGGCTGGCCCTGTGGTCAGGGTAGTAGGAGGATGCAGTGAATATCTTCCTATTCAGAGTTCATGGGTGAATCAGCATGTTACCTGTTGTGTCAATTTCAACAGGAAGAGAACCATCTCCTACCACTTTATCCACTGGTGAAGAAGAGATTCACCAGGATGTTGTCTTAGGTGGAGCATTTCTCTTACGAAGAGAGATTGGATAGACTGAGATTCTTTTTGTTTGAGCAGAGAATGCTGAAGGGAGATCTGATGGAAGTATACAAGGTTCCGAGGGGCTCAGATAGGGTAGATAGGGAGAAACATTTCTACTTAGTACAGGGGCCATAATGAAGGGCACAGTCTTAAGGTAAGGAATAGGAGGATAAGAAGGGGTTTAAGGAAAATGTTTTTCCCCACAGAAGTTTGTGGGTATGTGAAACTCACTGCCTGAAAGGACGGTTGAGATAGGAACCCTCAAGACATTTAAGAATTATTTAGCTAAGCAGTTGAAATGATATAGTACACACGACTACAGGACAAGTGCTAACAAATTGGATTAGAATAAATGGATGTTTGCTGACTTAGAGTCATAGTCATAAAGTCATAGAGGTTTACAGCACAGAAACAGACTCTTGGGACCAATTCATCCATGCTGACCAGATATCCCAACTTATGCGGACACAATGGGCGGAAGGGACATTTTTCATGCTGTAAAAACTCTATGATTCTCATCAGTTTCCAGCTGAGAGTCCCAATCACACCAATCTTTGAAATCTCTTCCCGCAGGAACAGACAAAGACTTTTCTGTCCATACAGAAAGGCTGATGATATTATGTAGAACACTATGAACCCAGTGACTGTCAGCTTTAGACATGATAGTTTCCTGTATGTGAATCCTCTCATTAAGAAAAGTCCTTTGTATAATTACATCCCAGGATTTTAATGGAAACAGTTAGAGCTAGTGTATCACTGGTAATGATCTTGTAAGAATCCTTAGATTCTGAAAAAAAATTCCAGAAGGTTAGAAAACTGCCAAGAAAATACCCTTATTCAAAAAGAGAGACAGAAAAGCTAACTATTGGCCAGTTAGTTTAATATCTGTCATTCTGAAATATTAGAGTATATTACAAAGGATGTATTAATATAGTATTTAGAAATGCATAATATAATCTCTCTTGGACAGAATAACAGATCATTGTTGAAACCAAAAAAGTGAGGAGGTACAGCGAATATTCTAACTGGATTCCCTTTCAGGATCAGCAAGTACTTGTTGACTAAATGCATCAGTCAGTCAGATTGCACATTAACTGAATTAATTAGCTTTGATGGAACAGCGCCTTTTGTTTGAACTGTTTGCATTTTATAAATTAGAAATTTGCATGACACACATGCAAATGATTACATATGTGGTGAATGATTACTGACTTACATTGACTTTGAGAACCTAGTTGGTTGAAATCATGGAGGGAGCCTCCCTCGAACAATGAATCAAGGATAGCCAATTACAACTTGGTTCTGTCATTGCATTACAAATGATCAAAGTTATCAAATTAAATCATAAAACTATTCAGCTGTAGCTTTCACCTGTAGTGTCTCTCTGCTGATATAAATGATCTGCAACTGAGAGTGTGGGCGAGTTACTAGCAGGAAGGAAAGCAAAGTTAATGCTGTTTACTTGTCCACCGGGAAGTCTACAGTTTCATATCTATAAGTGAGAGTCACAGCTGGTATCACACATTTAGTCCTTACTTTTTTTTACCTCTGTGTCCCTTTTTCAACAAATATCTTAATGTTGCCTGAATTTATGGCTGCAAAGTTCAAGGTACCATCTCATGGGTGTGATGATGCTGTCACTTCAAAAAGGTTAGTTTGTTCTTGGTATTTTTAAAGAGAGGTTGAAAAGGTAGACGTGACAAAGAGTCGAGAGAGTTTAACAATGAAAGGAGTGTGTTTTATTTTTTTTAGCTGTCGCAGTGACAAGATGTGCGAGTCCAGAAGAGCTGCAAGTTCCACTATAGGATTCTTCTGACTTTCTCTGAAATCTCTCTGGATGTTGCTCCCTCCTGCCTATAAGAATCTCTGTTTGAATCTACCTTTTTTTGTCAAGGGGTGTGTTTATGGGATGTTACTGTGGAACAGTTATAGAGTCATAGAGATGTATAGCATGGAAACAGACCCTTCGGTCCAACCCGTCCATGCCGACCAGATATCCCAACCCAATCTAGTCCCACCTGCCAGCACCCAGCCCATATCCCTCCAAACCCTTCCTATTTACATACCCATCCAAATGCCTCTGAAATGTTGCAATTGTAGCAGCCTCCACCACTTCCTTTGGCAGCTCATTCCATATACGTACCACCCTCCGTGAAAAAGATGCCCCTTAGGTCTCTTTTATATCTTTCCCCTCTCACCCTAAACCTATGCCCTCTAGTTCTGGACTCCCCGACCCCAGGGAAAAGACTTTGTCTATTTATCCTATCCATGCCCCCCATAATTTTGTAAACCTCTATAAGGTCACCCCTTAGCCTCCGACGCTCCAGGGAAAGCATCCCCAGCCTGTTCAGCCTCTCCCTGTAGCTCAGATCCTCCAACCCTGGCAACATCCTTGTAAATCTTTTCCTGAACCCTTTCATTCCGATAGGAAGGAGACCAGAATTGCACGCAATATTCCAACAATGGCCTAACCAATGTCCTGTACAGCTGCAACATGACCTCCCAACTCCTGTACTCAATACTCTGACCAATAAAGGAAAGCATACCAAACGCCTTCTTCGCTACCCTATCTACCTGTGACTCCACTTTCAAGGAGCTATGAACCTGCACTCCAAGGTCTCTTTGTTCAGCAACACTCCCTAGGACCTTACCATTAAGTGTATAAGTCCTGCTAAGATTTGCTTTCCCAAAATGCAGCACCTTGCATTTATCTGAATTAAACTCCATCTGCCACTTCTCAGCCCATTGGCCCATCTGGTCCAGATCCTGTTGTAATCTGAGGTAACCTTCTTTGCTGTCCACTACACCTTCAATTTTGGTGTCATCTGCAAACTTACTAACTGTATCTCTTATGCTCGCATCCAAATCATTTATGTAAATGACACAAAGTAGAGGGCCCAGCACCGATCCTTGTGGCACACCACTGGTCACAGGCCTCCAGTCTGAAAAACAACCCTCCACCACCACCCTCTGTCTTCTCCCTTTGAGCCAGTTCTGTATCCAAATGGCTAGTTCTCCCTGTATTCCATGAGATCTAACCTTGCTAATCAGTCTCCTATGGGGAACCTTGTCGCACACCTTACTGAAGTCCATATAGGTCACATCTACTGCTCTGCCCTAATCAATCTTCTTTGTTACTTCTTCAAAAAACTCAATCAAGTTTGTGAGACATGATTTCCCACGCACAAAGCCATGTTGACTATCCCGAATCAGTCCTTGCCTTTCCAAATACATGTACATCCTGTCCCTCAGGATTCTCTCCAACAACTTGCCCACCACCGAGATCAAGCTCACCGGTCTATAGTTCCCTGGCTTGTCTTTACCGCCCTTCTTAAACAGTGGCACCACTTTTGCCAACCTCCAGTCTTCTGGCACCTCACCTGTGACTATCAGTGATATAAGTATCTCAGCAAGAGGCCCAGCAATCACTTCTCGAGCTTTCCACAGCGTTCCCAGGTACACCTGATCAGGTCCTGGGTATTTATCCACCTTTGACCGTTTCAAGACATCTAGCACTTCCTCCTCTGTAATCTGGACATTTTGCAAGATGTCACCATCTATTTCCCTACAGTCTATATCTTCCTTATCCCTTTCCACAGTAAATACTGATGCAAAATATTCATTTAGTATCTCCCCCATTTTCTGTGACTCCACACAAAGGCCGCCTTGCTGATTTTTGAAGGGCCCTATTCTCTCCCTAGTTACTCTTTTGTCCTTAATATATTTGTAAAACCTCTTTGGATTCTCCTTAATTCTATTTGCCAAAGCTATCTCATGTCCCAGTTTTTCCCTCCTGATTTCCCTCTTAAGTATACTCCTACTTTCTTTTTACTCTTCTAAGGATTCACTCGATCTATCCTGTCTGTACCTGACATATGCTTCCTCCTTTTTCTTAACCAAACCCTCAATTTCTTTAGTCATCCAGCATTCCCTATACCTACCAGCCTTTCCTTTCACCCTGACAGGAATATACTTTCTCTGGACTCTCATTATCTCATTTCTGAAGGCTTCCCATTTTCCAGCCATCCCTTTACCTGCGAACATCTGCCTCCAATCAGCTTTCATAAGTTCTTAACTAATACTGTCAAAATTGGCCTTTCTCCAATTTAGAACTTCAACTTTTAGATCTGGTCTATCCTTTTCCATCACTATTTTAAAACGAATAGAATTATGGTCGCTGGCCCCAAAGTGCTCCCCCACTGACACCTCAGTCACCTGCCCTGCCTTATTTCCCAAGAGTAGGTCAAGTTTTGCACCTTCTCTAGTAGGTACATCCACATACTGAATCAGAAAATTGTCTTGTACAGACTTAAGAAATTCCTCTCCATCTAAACCTTTAATTCGTAATAATTACTGTAGCAGATCAGTTAAGTTTTCCAATAGTTAGATGCTGTTTTATTTTGTTATTGTTTGAACTGCAATGTTTAAATAAATTCTGTTTTGCTTAAAGCTGAGTGGTTTGACCAGCTGCACCACACTTGGAACACCCACTTCACATTTGCTTTAAAATTAGAAAAAGTTAGCAATTGGGGCGGCGCGTCTGGCCTGGTCCCTAACATGGGTGATGAGCATCATTACTTGTAGGAGTTGAGTAATCAGCCATCCTAACTTGTACTGTCACACCAAAGGTTTGAGCATGTGAACTCCAGGTTCCTCTGTTCCTGCAACCATTTTTAAGGTTAGGCATGTTCTTAAAGAGTGGCAGAGTTGGCTCAAGTTGCCAAACGGTACATTCCTATTTTTTCCATCTTATTGTACTGTTTAGAATCATAGAATCCCCACAGTGTGGAAACAGGCCATTTGGCCCAGCAAGTCCACACCGACCCTCTGAAGAGTAACCCACACAGAGCCATTCCCCAACCCTATTACTCTACATTTCACCTGATGAATGCACCTAACCAACACATCCCTTAACACTATGGGCAATTTAGCATGGTCAATCCACCTAATCTGCACATTTTTGTACTATGGGAGGAAACCAGAGCACCCAGAGGAAACCCACACAGACATGGGGAAAATGTGCAAACTCCACCACAGACAGTCGCCTAAGGCTGAACTCGAACCCTGGTGCTGTGAGGCAGCAGTGCTAACCACTGAGCCGCTTTGCCACCGTGCTGTAATTGTACCAGCCTCCAACAGTTCATTCCACACAATGTACCACCTTCCGTGTGGAAAAAAAGTTACAACATTTAAAAGGCATCTGGTCACTCGGGTGTTTCTTTGCTTCCTGGTGGTGGAAACTGAATAAAGATTCGTGCACCTTGTGTCTCACACATGCACACACAACATGGGTGCTGGGGAATAAATAAGCACTCCTGCAGTTAGGCAGTAATGTGGGGGTAATAGAAAAAAGTTCTAAAATAGAAGAACAAAAATTTAAAAAGGATGTATCATCTTGTATTAAACTGCATCTACCATGTACTCTCCCATCTCAACAGTCTCTGATCCAATTAAACCTGCTGGAGTATAACCTGGTGTGTGGTTTTTAGCTGTCAATCCTAATTGTTGTCTTCCATGGAGAAGTCCCGCCCACATTCAGTCCGATTGGCTGGAGGACCGATGACACCCACCTGCTCCTCCAGGCCCGTTCCCTCTTCCTATTGGTCTGGAGCTGCCGTCAATCAGTCGGGCCCGCACATCGCAGGTGGAGGCATGCGCAGTGCTGGCGCTGGGGCTGCGCTTAGGTGGCCTCGTGGAAATGTCTGAAATACAGTGGAAGCCGTTGGGCTGAGAGAGAGTTGGGATGGAGTCAGCGGGCGTGTCGGGAACCTCCATAACAACATTGAGACTTTCAACTCCAAACGAGAAGCGAGCGGTAGGACCTTTGAATCAGCGGCGGCTGCTCGGGTTTTTTAATCTCTCGGACTGAAGGCCCCGGGTGAACAACGGCCATCTTTACAGCGAAGGGCGCATGCGCAGCGTTGTTCCCGTGTTAGCCCCGCCCTCCTTGTGCATTCTGATTGGAGACACGTTTACCAATAATGGAGTAGAGTCTCCGCCATCATTGATACGATTGGTGTAGAGGTTCTGTCATTCATTCCCCAGGCGTTGCGAGCTGGAGCATGTGCAGTGAGATGGCCCACAAAGGGAAACTGGCGCAGGCCATTCGGGCCATCAAAGGCTACTGCGTTGTCGTGGCTGATTTTCTATCTCACAACGCTACTATATACCTGGTCTGTCCACGCTCCTTTACCCTCCTAAAAGAAAAAGTCATTTCTGAAGTATATTCAGTGACTCCACTGCCTTCTGTGGTGATTATTACACAGGTTCACCATTATCTGAGTGAAGACATGTTTCTTAATCTAGTCCAAAATGGCCTACCATGCAGACTGAGACCTCTTGGACTGGACCCTCCCCGGCCAGGTTAGAGATGATCCCTACACGCAGCCTGCCCAGGCTTGTCAAGGGGTTTATATGAGTCAATGAAATACTCTCCGTATCTGACTACAGGCTTCATGCATAGGTGGGGTGCCACTTGTTTTTCACCTCTGCAGCCAACTGAGAGAGTGATGAAATTAGCCGCTGGTCTGGAGGGGTCAGATATACTTTGTGGAGCTGCACCCCCTGATTCGGAGTAGACATCTGCTTGTTCACAACCGTGACTCTTCATCCTCCCTCCTGGGAACAGGCCGAGGGGAATGATCCGTTTCCTGTTTCAGCAAGTGGAGGATGGTTTAAATCACACAATAGGGGGTTGAGGGCCAGTAAGTAAGATGGTACATTGTAGAGGAGGAGCACAATAAAGATCTGAGATCATTGGTGAGGAAAGAAACCCGAGGAGGTAGATGGGAAGGATACCCACACAAATCTCAAGTCAAACTTAGTGATTTTATTCTCAGGCTGCAGACGAGCTTGGGAACTGAACCCACGTAGAGGAAAGAGATTGAAAAATCTGGGAGTTGCGGACACAAATAGTGGCGATGGATTTCAGCAGGGAGGAGGGAGCGTGTATGGAATAGGGATTTATAACTTCCTTTACAGTTCAATCATTCTCTCTTACTCTTTCAAATCAATTTCACAGGCTTTTGAAATATTTACCCAGGAAACCCAAAACAACCATCACTTAATTGACAGGATCACTCACTTTACCATAAGAAGACTACTGTACAATTGTGAACATGGAATCAAACCGCACCATTCAAAAGCATGAGAAACCATACACCTGTTGTGTGTGCGGCCGAGGCTTCAGCCATTCATCTGGCCTGTCTAGGCACAAGCGCAGTCATACTGTGGGGAAGCCATGGAAATGTGCAGACTGTGGAAAGGAATTCAATTACCCATCAGAGCTGGAAATTCATCGCCGCAGTCACACTGGCGAGAGGCCATTCACGTGCTCTGCCTGTGGGAAGGGGTTCACTGCATTGTTCGGCCTCCAGTCCCACCAGCGAATTCACACTGAGGAGAAGCCATTCATCTGCGCTTTCTGTGGGAAGAGGTTCAGGCAATCATCTGCCCTTACTGTACACCAACGAGGACACACTGGGGAGAGGCCCTTCACCTGTTCTGTGTGTGGGAAAGGATTTACTCATTCATCTGTACTATTGAAACATCAGCGAGTTCACACTGGAGAGAGACCATTCATCTGCTCTGAGTGTGGGAAGGGATTTGCTCAATCGTCCCAGTTGCTAACTCATCAGCGCATTCACACTGGAGAGAGACCATTCACTTGCTCCCTGTGTGGGAAGGGATTCACTCAGTTAGCCAATCTGTTGACACACGAGAGGGTACACAAATGATTATAAGGATTGGATTCTACTATTATTGTTGCTGTTAATCACTCCCAGGACTGAACTGTGTACCTTGTGACAATTAGACTTTGTTTCTGCTAATAATAAACCCTATAGATGATTGTCTTCCCAAGATGCAATGTACCTTTAAAAATCGCCGTCTTCTGATCTTTCCCCACAATTCATGGCATTTCATCAGAAATGATTTTAGAACGATGTTATGAACTTTTACTTCAACTCTAAATTGATCTTTCGTATGAATTTTACAATTCAGTGCCAGAAAGGTTTCACTGATTAACATCTCGAATCAGAATGTGCTGATGAATCGTTGCTGACAATTCTGACTGACTTGCACGTTCCACACAGCAGGCCCTCCATTATCCAAGAGAAAGAAAGGAGAATTGTTGGAGAATCAAGCGTATCCGTTAGAAATTAACACGAGAAATAGGATTAGAGCATGGACATTCAGCCCTTCAAGCTTGCTATGCCACTCAACAGGATTATTATTTTCTACTTCATTTTTCTGCACTATCCTTATTTCCCTGGATGTCTTTAATATGTAGATATCCAAAGATCTCAGTCTTGAACACATACTCAATGAATGAGTCTGCACAACCCTTTGAAGCAGAGAATTCCAAAGATTACCATTCAGAGTGAAGATATTCCTCCTCACCTCCATCCTTTATGGCCTGTGCCTTTTCTGAAACTGTGTCCCCTCGTTCAATTGTAAGCCCTGAAACAAAATAACCATGCTGTATAACTATGATTCTAACAATACTTTGATTACGAAGAATATTAGGCCAATTATTTCACAATCCATACATGAAGCAACTAAATGGGTAAGAGTTAAAACTGGCTGCCAAGAGACTGGAAAGAGATTTCACAATGATCCATGTTGGCTTCAACCCAATTCTCACATTCTGTCTCACACAGTAACTATTAGAAGAGACACTGCCATCAGCTATAGAGATCAACATTCTGCATTGTCTTTCATTCTCTGGAATCGGAAAGCTGTTCTCATCTGTCATGGGTTCGTATGTCTTTCTTTCTGGCTGTTTAACTCCTATATCATATTTAATCTGTTCTTAATAAACCAGTTTGAAATCACTTATGAGCTCTACCCCTTTTACAGTAATCTGATACTCCTGGACCTTAATTTTGCAAATAGTTTAGGACTGAGATCATAGTGGTGGAGATCAGAGGCCTGAGAAATAACAATCTCAGTTACACACAGGTGGAGACATTCCTAAGGAAGGTCAGGTGTGTACAATGACATTGGCACAATACAGGAAAGACGGATGGGACAGTCTGAGAGAGGAAACAGGTACGCAGCAGGGCAGAGGTTTCCTGAGAACTGTAGAAGAGTTTGATGGGGATTATGCGTATATTCTTGATGGGCTGTGTAATGAAGTGCAGAAAGGCAAAATGCATTTGAAGAAGGCGCAGATTCGTTGGGCCGTGGCGCATGTGAGAATGTGTCACAGTGGAATATAAGGGAGAGAAGTTGTAAAAAGAAAGTGGTTGTCAGGAAAACATTGCTGTCCTGAACCATCAGTTACCCTGGGAACAAGAAGCACATGACAGAGAATTATACAGGTTTAACAAAAAGGAGCAGACACTTATCAACAGAATACCAAACTGTGTGAGGAGTTAGGAGAAGCAAGATCTGGTCACTATGGACTAATTGGACCAAAGGGTCTGTTTCTGTGCTGTACATCTCTATGACTGTAGAAGCAGAACACCCCCTGAATTTTGTTCCAATTCAAGAACTTCAGACACAGCTCAGCCAGCAGGAGGCAATGTCTCCAAAACAAGTGCAGGTAACCTATGGGCCTTGATGGGACAATATAGTACAGTCAGCTCCCCCTCTCCAGTGTGTGTGTGTGTGTGTACATACTGGGGTGAGAAGACAGGTCACCACTTTGACCCTGGACAGCGTCTGGTCCCCTGTGTATATTGTTATCACAGTCCATATAGAATCATACAGCTCGGCAACGGACTCTTCGGTCTCACCAGTCCATGCCAAACATAATCCGAAATTAAATTAGTTCCACCTGCCTGCTTCTCGCCTATATCCCTCGAAACATTTCTTATTTGTGTATGTCCCCAAATGTCTTTGAAATGTTATAACTGTACTCACATCCACCACTTCCTTCAGTCCAACCCGTCCATGCTGACCAGATATTCCAACCCAATCTAGTCCCACCTGCCAGCACTCAGCCCATATCCCTCCAAACCCTTCCTATTCATATATCCATCCAGATGCCTTTTAAATGTTGCAATTGTACCAGTCTCCACCACTTCCTCTGGCAGCCCATTTCCATACCCGTACCACCCTCTGTGTGAAAACGTTATCCCTTTGGTCTCTTTTATATCTTTCCCCTCACACCCTAAACCTATGCCGTTTAGTTCTGGACTCCCCCACCCCAGGGAAGAGACTTTGTCTATTTACCCTATCCATGCCCCTCATGATTTTATACACCTCTCTAAGGTCACCCCTCAGTCTCCGACACTCCAGGGAAAACAGTTCCAGCCTATTCAACCTCTCCTTAAAGCTCAAATCCTCCAACCCTGGCAACATCCTTTTAGTATTTTCTGAACCCTTTCACAACATCCTTCCAGTAGGAAGGAGACCAGAATTGATAATGTTTTCCACTGAGATCCAGTAATTTAAAGTATTTAACGATAAAATGTACATATTAAGATGTAAATGAGATCAGTCTCTATTATTCGTTGAAGGTGTGGCTTGCCTGACCTTGATCGCCCCTTTCTGAATTGAAGGAATTGAAAACCTGGAGCCAAATCCAACAGCTGCGATAGTTTCTGGAGTTGAATAGTTGGTGGTTGCCCCCACAGGTGGACTCAAGAGAGCAGTTCTTGGCGGTGCATGAAACCACCTTTGTCACCCTGCAGCTTGTGGCTCCTGACAACTTGATTCAGGCCTGGAATCCTGGAGCTGTTTTGTCCTGGATACTGTTGAGAAATAGTGGCTGTTTCTAAGAACTCTGACCCCTGGTGGTCAGATGGTTCTCCTCAAAATGGCTATCCTCAGCCAGCTTTTGTCACAAACAAAATGGCTGCAAATGTTAACTTTGATTAATCATTGTTCCACAAAGCAAAGTCAGTTATACTGGAATTCCTTGTCATATACCTTGTTCCAGACTACAATGGCTGTGAGTGATAGGGCCATACAGCTTGGAAACAGTCCCTTCGGTCTAACTTACCTATACTGACAAAGTTTCTGAACTAATGCTAGTCCCTTTGGCCCATATCCTTCCAAATTCAAATGTCTATTAACTGTTATAACTATATCCGCATGCGCCACTTCCTCTGGCAATTAATTGCACGTACAGACCACCACCTGTGTGAAAAAGATGCCTGTCAGGTCTCTTTTATATCTTTCCCCCCTCACCTTAAAAATATGCCCCCCATTTTTGAACTCCCCCAACCAAGGGTCTTCAAAAGGTTCATCGTTACTGAAATTCTTGACCCTTTCAGATTAAGTCTTAAGATAACAATATCTCATTGGTTACTTTTGATTGCAGTTGAATGTGCAAGAGAAGTCACATGGCCTTTGAGAGCCACTCATAAGAGTCCTTGTGTCCATTTGAAAGGTGAAGTGGTTTTCCCTGAGTTTTGGATGATGAATTGTTGTGTATATTTAAGATGGCAATTAACTGATGATTGGCTGCAAAAGGGATATCAGCATAATTTGGGAAGGTGGAACTGAGTCCACAACCAATCAGCAATGTTCTTACTGAATGGTGGAGATGACTCGAGAGGTCAAACAGCTTTCTCCTGATCCTTAATACTCTGTTCCTATGTCCCATGAGAAGATTGTTGTGTAAGGGGAAATCGAATACTTGACCTGACTCGGCCTCAATTCAATCAAGTTTAGAAAAATGGAAGGAAATCTGACAGAAACATAGAAAGTTTGCAATTAATGACAGGGTAGATGCTGAAAGAACATTTGGTGTGGAATCGAGGATTTTGGGGGATATGAGGAGGGAGGGAGAGGTGACAATCCCAGAATAAGGGGGTGAGGGCCCTGTCACCCCACCCTGCTGGAGAATCCTCGGCTGAGGAAGAAGGTGGACATTTCGGAGGCCCACTGCCTTCCATAGGGACTGTTCCCTCTGGGATTCCCTCATCCTTCTCCAATCCCAACACATCCCCTCAGCCCCACGGCACCTTGCTCTGTAAAGTCAGAAGGTGTAACCCAGGCCTGTGTACTTCCTCTTTCCTCACCATCCAAGGCTCCGAACACACCTTCCAGGTGAAGCAGCACTTTACCTGTATTCACTCAATCTAGTCCACTGCATTTGCTGCTCACAATGTAGTCCCTACACTGGGGAAATGAAGCGCAGACTGGGTGACCGCTTGGCAGAACACCTACATCGCTGGACTGTCAACCCAGAGATCCAGGGAATGTCCTGGGGACCTAGGTTCAAATCCTGCCACAGCAGATGGTGGAATTTGAATTCAGTTAAAAAACAGCCAAATGGTGGCCACGAGACCATTGTCAGAAAAACCCATCAGGTTCACTCATGTCCTTCAGGGAAAGGAAACTGCCATCGTTACCCTTCAGAGAACATCTCTGGGGCACACACACTGGACAACCCCACCGCCATGTGGCCAAACACTTTACCTCTCCTTCCCACTCCACCAAGGACATGCACGTCCTGGGCCAACTCCACCACCAAATTCTATCCTTAAGGAAGAACCCCTCATCTTCTGCCTCGGGACCCTCCAACCACACAGGATCAGTGTTGATTTGACCAGTTTTCTCATCTCCTCTCCCCCCCCCCCCCCCCCCCCCCCCACTTTATTCCAGATCCAATCCTCCATCTTGGCATCCCACCTAACCACCAAACCCCCCCCCCGAACTGTATTACCAATCCATCTACCTGCTGCACCCTCCTCTCCGACCTATCACCATCATCCCCACCTTCATCTACCTATCGCACTCTCAGCTACTTCACCCCCAGCCCCAATCCCATCCCATTTAACTCTCAGCCCCCTTGGGCCGCCCCCACATTCCTGATGAAGAGCTTATGCTTAAAACGTCGACTGTCCTGCTTCTCAGATGCTGCCTGACCGGCTGTGCTTTTCCAGCGCCACACTTTTTGACTCTGATCTCCAACGTCTGCAGTCCTCACTTTCTCCTGCCATCCTTACCTGGTCTGGCCTACGTGTGACTCCAGACCCACGGCAATGTAGTTGACTCTTAACAACCCTCTGAACAATTAGGGATAGGCAATAAAAAGTATCCTTTCCCTGTGTGCTGAACATTTAAGGTTAGTATTTTCATGTGTAAGAGTGTGCTGACTGGAGATCAAATCTGCTGAACTTCTAACAAATCGAGAGCCCTGCAGGTCTGGCAGCATCTCATAGAGTCTTAGAGATGTAGTGCATGGAAACAGACCCTTCGGTCCAACCCGTCCATGCTGACTAGATATCCCAACCCAATCTAGTCCCACCTACCAGGACCTGGCCCATATCCCTCCAAACCCTTCCTACTCATATACCCATCCAAATGCCTTTTAAATGTTGCAATTGTACCAGCCTCCACCACTTCCTCTGGCAGCTCATTCCATACACGGACCACCCTCTGTGTGAAAATGTTGCCCCTTAGGTCTCTTTTATATCTTTCCCCTCTCACCCTAAACCCTCTAGTTCTGGATTCCCCAACCCCAGGGAAAATACTTTGTCTATTTACCCTGTCCATGCCCATCATAATTTTGTAAACCTCTGTAAGGTCACCCCTCAGCCTCTGACGCTCCAGGGAAAACAGCCCCAGCCTATTCAGCCTCTCCCTATAGCTCAAATTCTCAAACCCTGGCAGCATCCTTGTAAATGTTTTCTGAACCCTTTCAAGTTTCACAACATCTTTCCAATAGGAAGGAGACCAGAATTGCACGCAATATTCCAACAGTGGCCTAACCAATGTCCTGTACAGCTGCAACATGACCTCCCAACTCCTGTACTCAATACTCTCACTGATAAAGGAAAGCATACCAAACGCCTTCTTCACTATCCTATCTACCTGTGACTCCACTTTCAAGGAGCTATGAACCTGCACTCCAAGGTCTCTTTGTTCAGCAACACTCCCCTAGGACCTTACCATTAAATGTATAAGTGAGAATAGAGTTAATGTTTCAAGTACGATATAACTCTTCAGAACTGCTTTCCTCTGCATTTTTAACCTTTTGAATATTGACAGGTGGGGAAACAGAGTCGATTGTTCTGCACACATGAATATCTGAGAAGACTCTCCAGTGTGATATACTGGGGAAGATCCTTCACACTTGCTGCTGGTGAGTAGTCTTATGGTAGGATTTTATCTGTGAGATTCTAGCTGAAACTAGGGTCTTAAAACCTTCTGGTAATGAGTCCTACATTTGCGTTCATCACCATCAAAAACCAGATTCTTTAAACGTGAAATACAAACTGAAGATGCTGGAGTTTTCACCAAATCTTCCTCCACCTTTGGAAAGAGAAATCTAGAGTCTGCGACCTTTCAACAAAAGCGTATTCCATTCAAGAACAGATCTGAAACGTTAACCCTGTTTTGGAATCAACAGATGTTGCCAGATATGTGAGTGCTTGGAGCATTTTCTGGTTTTATTTCTGTCTCAAGAAGTTGGTTCTGAATTTCAGTTAGGCGGTCTGAGTCATCTTATCATCTCATTTACTGATGCAGTAGTATAGATGTACGAGAGGGAGAGCATTCAGATGCTTCACAAACGAGAAAAGGTTTCCCCAATTTCTCAGCCTATTGATACTCTCATATTAAAAGTTCAAGATTAAGACTAACTATTATTTATTCCTGTCCATTCACAAGTGGAATTATCATCTAATTTTCTAACCCCTCACACCATTTCATATCTTTAAAGCCTAAATCACAACTACCCTCAGTCTGCCTTTTAGAGAGAACATTTTCAACTGGTTTGAAATTTTTTAACTTAATAGCATAATTTCAACAAACCTTTCTAACAGCTTCTCCAGTTGTCCTAGATCCATCTTGTAATATGGAGCTAACCTGAATATCAAACTCACCATTGCTGCCAAAGCCTGTATGTTGGAAACATCAGTACTGAGGTGAAACAGATGTCTGCAGTTTTGGGTTCTTTATCACCATCCCGTGTTTCAGTTATTTTTCGATGAGCTGAAATGAACAGACCCAACAAGCTTGTGTATGGGCTGAAAAGTAACAAATGGAGTTCAATCTGAATAAATGCCAAGGTATTGCATTTTGGTCCAACAAACAGGGACAGGACATATACAATTCATAGTAGGGCCTTGAATAATGTTGTAGAACAGAGGGACGAAGGGGTTAAGGTACATAATTCTTTGAAGTTTTTGTCACAGGTAGACAGGGTGGTTAAAAAGATGTTTAGTTCACTTATCTTCATTGTTCAGACCTTTTGAGTGTCGGAGTTGGGAACGTCATGTTGAGGTTGTGCAGGACATTGGTGAGGCCTCTTCTGGAGTACTGTGTCCAGTTCTGGTCGCCCTGTTATAGGCAGGATATTATTAAGACAGAGTGGGTTCAGAAGAGCTTTACCAGGATGTTGCTGGGTATGGAAGCTTTGAGTTACAAAGAAAGGCTGGAACGACTGGGACTTTTTCACTGGAGTATAGGGTGTTGAGAGGTGATGTTATAGAACATAGAATAATACAGCGCAGAAGAGGTCGATTGGCCCTTGACGTTGCACTGACCTGTGAACTAATCTAAGCCTATCCCTTTACACTATCTCATCTTCTTATCCAAGGATTGTTTAAATACCCCTGCTGTGGCTGAGTTAACTACATTGACAGGTAGTGCATTCCACGCCCTTACCACTTCCTGAGGACAGAACCTGCCTCTGACATCTGTCTTAAATCTATCACCCCTCAATTTACAGCTATGCCCCCTCATACAAGGCAACGTGCAATTCTGGTCTCCTTCCTATCGGAACGATGTTGCGAAACTTGAAAGGGTTCAGAAAAGATTTACAAGGATGTTGTCAGGGTTGGAGGATTTGAGCTATAGGGAGAGGCTGAACAGGCTGGGGCTGTTTTCCCTGGAGCGTCGGAGGCTGAGGGGTGACCTTATAGAGGTTTACAAAATTATGAGGGGGCATGGATAGGGTAAATAGGCAAAGTCTTTTCCCTGGGGTGGGGGAGTCCAGAACTAGAGGGCATAGGTTTAGGGTGAGAGGGGAAAGATATAGAAGAGACCTAAGGGGAAACTGTTTCACCCAGAGGGTAGTACATGTACGGAATGAGCTGCCAGAGGATGTGGTGGAGGCTGGTACAGTTGCAACATTTAAGAGGCATTTGGATGGGTATATGAATAGGAAGGGTTTGGAGGGATATGGGCTGGGTGCTGGCAGGTGGGACTAGATTGGGTTGGGATATCTGGTCAGCATGGACGGGTTGGACCGAAGGGTCTGTTTCCATGCTGTACATCTCAATGACTCAATGACTCTCACTGTCTACCCTATCTAATCCTCTGAACATTTTGTTTGTCTCTATAAAATCCCCTCTTCCCCATCTTCTCTCCAATGACAACAGGCCCAAGTCCTCAGTCTTTCCCCATAAGACCTTCCCTCAGATCAGCAACACCTGGTAAATCTCTTCTACACCTTTTCCACATGCTTTCCCTTTCCAATGCTTCCACATCCTTCCTGTAATGGAGCGATGTGAACTGTACACAATATTCTAAGTGCGGATGCACTAACGTTTTGTACAGTTGCAGCATGACATCACGGCTCCGGTACTCAATCCCTCTACCAATAAAACCTAACACACTGTATGCCTTCTTAACAGCACTATCAACCTGGGTGGCACCTTCCAGGGATCTATGTACATGGACACCAAGATCCCACTACACACCCACACTACCAAGAATCTTTCTGTTGACCCAGTACTCTACCTTCCTGTTATTCTTCCCAAAGTGCATCACCTCACATTTAGCTGCATTGAACTCCATTTGCCACCTCTCAGCCCAGTTCTGCAGTTTATCCAAGTCCCCCTGCAACCTGCAACATTCTTCCACACTGTCCACTACTCCACCAACTTTAGTGTCATCTGCAAACTTACTAACCCATCCATCTATGCCTTCATCCAAGTCATTTATAAAAATGACAAACAGCAGTGGTCCTAAAACAGATCCTTGTGGCATGCCACTAGTAACTGGACTCCAGGCTGAGTATTTTCCATCAACTATCTCTCCTCTTACAGAGAGCCAGTTTCTAATCCAAACTGCTGAATCACCCTCAATCCCATGCCTCTGCATTTTCTCCAAAAGCTGACCATGTGGAACCTTATCAAAGGCTTTACTGAAGTCCACGTATACCACGTCAAATACCCTACCCTCATCCACATGCTTAATCACCTTCTCAAAAAACTCAATGAGATTTGTGAGACACGACCTGCCCTTGATGAAATCATGTTGACTATCTCTAATCAAATTGTTGCTTGCTAGATGATTATAAATCCTATCTCTTATAATCCTTTCCAAAACATTTCCTACAACAGACATAAGGCTCACTGGTCTATAATTACCTGGGTCATCTCTACTGTCCTACTTGAACAAGGGCACAACGTTTGCAATCCTCCACTCCTCTGGTACTAAACCTGGAGACAATGAAGACTAAAGATCAAGACAAAGGAGAAAGTGCTCTGAGGGCGGTGGCTGAAGAAATAAGGGAGGCGTTGGTTGTGATCTTACAAAAATCACTGGAGTCAGGGAAAGTCCCAGATGATTGGATAATCGCTGTTGTAACCCCCTTGTTCAAGAAAGGATCAAGACAAAAGATGGAAAATTATAGGCCAATTAGCCTAACCTCGGTTGTCGGTAAAATTCCAGAATCCATCATTAAGGATGAGGTTTCTAAATTCTTGGAAGTGCAGGGTCGGATTAGAACAAGTCAGCATGGATTTAGTAAGGGGAGGTCGTGCCTGACAAACCTGTTAGAATTCTTTGACGAAGTAACAAGTAGGTTAGACCAGGGAAACTCGGTGTATGTTGTCTATCTAGACTTCCAAAAGGTCTTTGATAAGGTGCCTCACGGGAGGCTGCTGAGTAAGGTGAGGGCCCATGGTGTTCGAGGTGAGCTACTGGGATGGATTGAGCATTGGCAGTCTGACAGAAGGCAGAGAGTTGGGATAAAAGGTTCTTTTTTGGAATGGCAGCTAGTAAAAAGTGGTGTCCTGCAGGGTTCAGTGTCAGGGCCACAGATGTTCACTTTATATATTAATAATCTGGATGAAGGGACTGGGGGCATTCTAATGAAGTTCGCCGATGATACGAAGTTAGGTAGTACTGAGGAGGTGGGAAGGCTGCAGAAAGATTCAGACAGTTTAGGGGAGTGGTCCAGGAAATGGCTGATGAAATTCAACGTGAGCAAATTTGAGGTCCTGCACTTTGGGAAAAAGAATACAGGGACGGGACTGTTTTCTAAACGGTGAGAAAATCCGTAAAGCCAAAGTACAAAGGGATCTGGGAATGCTAGTCCAGGATTTTCTCAAGGTTGACTCGCAGGTTAAGTCCGTGTTAAAAAAGCAAATGAAATGTTGTCATTTATCTCAAAAAGGTTGGAATGTAAAAGTGCTTCTGCGACTTTATAAACCTCGAGTTAGGCTCCATTTAGAATACTGTGTCCAATTTTGGGCTCCACACCTCAGGAAGGACATACTGGCACTGGAGCGTGTCCAGCGGAGATTCACACGGATGATCCCTGGAATGGTAGGCCTAACATATGATGATCAGGTGAGGATCCTGGGATTGTATTCAGTAGAGTTTAGAAGGTTGGGGGGAGGTCCATTAGAAACTTAGAAGCTCAGAAAGGGTGGTCGCTGGGAAGGTGTTTCCGTTAGGCAGGGAGACAGGACCCGTGGGCACAACCTTAGAATTAGAGGGGGTCAATTTAAAATGGAAATGAGGAGGCATTTCTTCAGCCAGAGAGTGGTGGGCCTGTGGAATTCATTGCCACAGAGTGCAGTGGAGGGCAGGGCATTGGGTGTCTTCAAGGCAGAGATTGATAAATTCTTGAACTCGCAAGGAATGAAAAGCTCCGGGGAGAGTGGGGGTAAGTGGAGTTGAAATGCCCATCAGCTATGATTGAATGGCAGAGTGGACTGGATGGGCTGAATGGCCTTACTTCCACTCCTATGTCTAATGGTCTTATATTACCTCAGAAGACGAGTCCTCGTCAAAAGTTCTTTTCAACTACCGTTAAACTGTCCTTGACTAACAAAGTCACACCTCCCCATCTTTTACCACCTTCCCTTATGTTAATGAAAGATCTAAACCTGGAACCTGCAACGTCTATTCCTGACCCTGCTCTATCAATGTTTCCGAAATGGCCACAACATCAAAGTCCCAGGTACCTATCCATGCTGCAAGCTCACCTACCTTATTCTGGATACTCCTAGCGTTGAAGTAGACACACTTCAAACCTGCTTACTGGCTGCCAGCACACTCCTGTGACCGTAGAATCCTATCCATGTCCTCCCTACTCTCATCCTCCTGTGAACTGCAACTACACCACAGGTTCCTATCCCCTTGCTGAGCTAGTTTAAATCCACCTGAATAGCACCAACAAATTTCCCCCCCAAGGGTATTAGTACCCCTCTGGCTCAAGTAAAGACCATCCTGTTTGTAGAGGATGGCTTCCCCAGAATGACTCCCAATTACCCATATACCTGAAACCTTCCCTCCTGCACCATCCTTGAGCTACATGTTCAGTTGATATCTCTCCCTGTTCCTTGCCTCGCTATCACGTGGCACAAGTAACAAACCAGAGATAACAACTCTGTTTGTTCTAGCTAACAGAAGTTTATAAAATCATGAGGGCTGTAGATTGGGTTAATGGCCCATTATTAAGGACTTTATAGTGGAGCATTTAGAAAGCTGTGTCAGGATCAGAGAGAGTCAGTGTGGATTTATGAAGGAGAAATCATGCTTGACAAATCTGTTGAAATTCTATGAAGCTATACTAGTAGTGTTGATAAGGGGGAGCCAGTCAATGTGGTATATTTGGAGTTTCGGAAAACCTTTGAGAAAGTCCTACATAAGAGATCATTGTGCAAGATTAACGCACATGGGATTGGGGGAAGTGTATTGAAATGGACAGAAAACTGGTTGGCAGAGATGAAACAAAGAGTTGGAATTAACGGGTCCTTTTCAAATTGATGGGCAGTAACTAGTGGGGTGGCACAGGGATCGGTGCTGGGTGCCCAGCTATTCACAGTATGTATTAATGATTTGGACGAGGGAACAAAGTCTAACACCTCAAACTTTGCAGATGATACCAAGTTGGCTGGGAGGGTGAACTGTGATGAAGACGCAGAGATTTTTCAGCATGATCTGGACAGGTTGGGTGAGTGGGCACATCAATGGTAGGTGCAGTATAAGTTGGATAAATGTGAGGTTATTCACTTTGGAAGCAAAAATAAGAAGGCAGATTGGCTGTACATTGGGAGAGGGGAGTGTGCCGTGGGACCTGGGTGTCCTGGTGCACCAGTTGCTGAAGGTAAGCATGTAGGTGCAGCAGGCGGTAAAGAAGGTAAATGGTATGTTGGCCTTCACTGTGAGAGGTTGAGTACAGGAGCAGGGATGTGTTATTGCAGTTATACAGGGCCTTGGTGAGGCCACATCTAGAACATTATGCACAGTTTTGGTCTCCTTTTCCAAGAGAAGATGCTTGTGCTCTCAAGGGAGTGCAGCGACGGTTTATCAGGCTGATCTCGGGGATGGCGGGACCGACGTATGAGGAGAGATTGACAAAGTCCGGATGTGTTTTCACTGGAGTTTGGACGAGTGGACGGGGGGGGATCTCATAGAGACTTATAAAATTCTAACAGGACCAGACAAGATAGATGCAGGGAGGATGTTTCTGATGGTGGGTGTGTCCAGAACCAGGGGTCGCAGTCTGAGGATTCAGGGGTAGACCATTTAGGATGGAGATGAGGAGACATTTCTTCACCCAAAGAGGGGTGAGCCTGTGGAATTCATTACCACAGGAAGGAGTTGATGCCTAAACATTTAATGTATTCAAGAGGTGGCTAAATATAGCTCTTGGAGTGAGTGGGGTCAAAGGTTATGGTAAGAATGTAAGACTAGGTTATTGGGCGACCAGCCATGATCGTGATGAATGGTAGACCAGGCTGGAAGGGCCTATCTTCTATAATTCTATGTTTCTGTTGAAGCTGTCTTTTCCCCAGGTTGGGGGACTTCAAGACTGGGGGGAGCATATGTTTCAGCTAAGAGGAGAGAGATTTAAAACCAAAATCAAGGGCAAATTTTTCTCCACAGAGAGTGCTTTGTGTGTGGAATGAACTTCCTGAGGAAGTGCTGGATGTGGGCACAATTACAATGTTTAAAAGGCACTTAGATAAGTACATGAATAGGAAGGGTCTGGAGGGATATGGGCCAGGAGCAGGCAGGGGGGACTAGTTTAATTTGGGACTATGTTCAACATGGACTGGTCGCACTGAAGAGTCCGTTTTCATGCTGTGTGACTATATGGCCTGTGACAATCCATAGAATTGTCTTTTACCTAGACATTGAGGTGGAGTAAACAGAAAATGCTGCAGTGAACAGGAGGGCTGCTTTCACTCTTAACCTGTTAACCATCTTGGTCAGAATAACTTGTCAAAGAATAATTGAAATTCAGCACAGTAACGCTGTAATACAAATAGTTGGTATGATTATCACAACTGTCTCCATTGACTACACTCAGACACCAGAAGACTGAGATTCAACAATGCATAGACTTCCATTTCTACAATGCGTTTCACCACCAGGGGCCAGCTCAAAGCACTTTGCTGCCAATGAAATGTTTTTTTTTCAAATGTGCAGATTGTTAAGATGCTATATCCACTCAGCAAACTCCCCCAAACAGCAAGGGCAGAATGAGTGGAGTTTTTGTGTTGATGATTGAGGGGTGACCATTGACCAGGGCAGTGACAAGAGCTTCCCTATTCATTTTCCAGATAGTCCTATGGAAGTTTTGACATTCTGCTGCTTTGGTCCTGCTGTCTTTCCACCCTTACTAAGAAAGGATTGGTCTCCTCAGACGACTGCACCTCAGCTTCCTCGTCTAATTGGCAGTTTTTCCATTTCTTCAATTCTAAGGCTGATAACAAATGGATTCTGCAGCCTGTCTGCCATCTCTTCCATTTCAATTCCAGTGCTGCTTCGGTCTGTCTTTAGAAGCACACACAACCATCAATCGCTCTTTCAGGTTAACCTGTGCCAAATGGATTTGTTACAATCCCTGTGTGAACAAGCTGCTGTCACATCTGCCGAGTGACTATTGAATATTTTTATAACTTTTGCTGATTTGTGGGTCAAGAAACTTCACCTCTTTTTGTTTTCCAGGTCATTTTTTTCCGGAATTGAGGAAGAGAAGCAGTCAGTTAGCTGTATTCAGCTAATATTTAACAGCAAATAGTTAATGGTCCTTTAATCTCGAATCAAGCTCAGATTTACTTGGGGTGTCAGGCAATTTTTGATAATCATTACAAATTAAAAATACAGCACCAGGCAAGCCAACAGCAGCCTGCCTGGAATTCGAATGTGCATGGTCATCCAGTTCTTCAGGTCTTTGATTCTAAGGGGCTGATTCCCCTGGCTGCAACATTTGCAACTGGGCTTATGTCCTCTGTATAATAGGTCAGTCTGTTAGAATGGAGGTGAGGAGACGTATCTTCACTGGCATGGATTTGAAGTACTCTCTAGCGCACTGGTCTGTGGATCCTCAGTTGATGAGTTTATTGACAGTTGAGCTGGACAGTTTTTTGAATTGAATTCTGGTCTCCCTGTCGTAAACTCGAGGGTGCAGGAAAGATTTACAAGGATGTTGCCAGGGTTGGTGGGTTTGAGCTACAGGGAGAGGCTGACTAGACAGAGGCTATTTTCTATGGAATATCGGAGGCTGAGGAGTGACTTGTAGAGGTTTATAAAATCATGGAGGGCACGGATAGGATGAATAGCTAAGGTCTTTTTTTTCCCCCAGGGTTCAGGAGGGCATAGGTTTAAGGTGAGAGGGGAAAGATTTAAAAGGGACCTAAGGGGCACTTTATCACACAGAGGGCGGTGCATGTATGCAATGAGCTGCCAGAGGAAGTGGTGGAGGCTGGTACATTTACAGCATTGGGTGGATACATGATTAAAAAGGGTTTAGAGGGACATGGGCCAAATGCTGGCAAATGGGACTAGATTAATTTAGGATATGCATGGATGAGTTGAATTGAAGGATCAGTTTCTGGGCTGTCCAGGGCAGGAAGAAAAATTGCTACTGAGGCAGGGGTCCATCACAATTTGATGAAAACTATTTGAGTTAGTGGCTGATCATAATGGCATTAATCAGCAATTATGAGGCATATCATGTTCTGGGTGCAAAAGGCTTAATCATGACACAGCAGTGGGTGAATCTTATATAAATGAATTTAATCAATAAATACAGATGTGGATATCAACCCTAAAAGCCTATCTGATTCATTAATGCTCTTGAGAGCGGGAAACGAACCATTCTGCCTATGTGTGGTCTACATTTGACAATTGATTCAGAGCAATAGAGTTAATCCTTTGCTGTGTTCTGATGTGGTCCAATATGTTGTCAAAGAAAAAGAATGTCAATAAAGCCTGAGTTCTTTTTTTTTCTTTTTTTTTCTTTACCCCCACACTACTGCCTAATCTTGAGGTTATTTTTTTTTCTCCTTTTTTTTTCTTTTTTTTTGCAGGTGTGAGACACAGTGAAAGACACGAGGTGCATGAATCGTTATTCAATTTCCACCATCAGGGAGATAGGAAAACACCCGAGTGGCCAGTGACAAGCACTGCCCTTCACATCAAAGGGCAATGCTGTGAGTTCTTAAATGGCTGCAGATTGTGTTTCATTTGTGTTGCCATTCAATACCCATGCCAGTGAAGATAATTGTTGACATGAATTGTCATATTTCCAGATTCCAAGCTCTTATCTGGTTCTATTGCTGGCAATGTTTGCTTCAACCCCCATTCTGTCCCCAGACCAGTTTTTCCTTTATCTTTCCTCGGTTAGTCCTGAACGACTCTGCCTCTTGGCCATTGTCTTGCACAAAGCTCGACTGAAGAACATGGCCATTTCCTATTTAGCTCAGCACCTGTTTAACTCTTCCAGGTTCTCGCCCACAATCCTGAGATGGAGGGTCTCCTGAAGGTTCCCCCCTCTCCGGGTGAATTGCCAGAGAAGTTACCGATACCAGGAAAAAAAAGGTTCACCTCTGTCCGAGTGTTCTAGAACATTCCTCCCGAACACAGTCATTGAAGTAGCATGTTCAGTCGAGTGTTGGGTGGTGGTTTCACTTTGCCCAGAAGCAATGAGCTGCAGTTTCTTGGTACTCAATTCAGGCCCACAGTAGTTCCACAAATTGCCATCTGTTGTGTTTTCAACGAACACTGTTTAGTGTTAGAATCATAGCATCCTTACAGCTTGGAAGCAGGCCATTTGACCCATCGATTATGTACTGACCCTCCAAAGAGCATTGCACACAAGCACTCCCCCCTCACCTTCTCCCTGCACTTCCCAAGGCCCATTCTCCTCACCTGCACATCTTCGGGCTGTGGGAGGGCACGAGCGCTGGGAGGAAACCCGCACAGAGTCAGGGAGAATGTCTGTTTCTGCGCAGGCAGCTGCTCAAGTGGAATCGCACCAGAGTTCCTGGCCCTGTGAGGCAGGAGTGCTAACCACTGAGCCACCATGTTGTAAAAGGATAAATTCAAAACCCGTTTACCAGTTTAAAAAAGACAAGCTTCTATGTTCTCCAAGTGTGACAATTTCGTTGCACTTTTAAGCCAATTTCCATTAACCCCATCTTCTCCGTCAGGAAAGGAGGGAGCCGGGCTAGTTTGGGATTCAAGCCTGGAGTCTCTCGCAATCTCATAGCTAGCGTGAAGGAGGAATTATACCTCGTGACAAATGAGCCAAAAGCTGGCAAGAAAATTGAACCAATGCCTGCTCTTTATTGCTGCCCAAATGAGAGCAACCATCCTTCTGAGAATCGTACCACAGCCAGAGTCATGGGAAATGAGACAGAGTTCATGTTTCACATGCGCGACCTTTAATCAGAATCAGAAAGAGTTTGAGTTGTGATCAGTTTGAAGCCTGAAAAAGGAAAAGAGTAAAATAAATGTTACAGCCAGTAATATAACTGAATCCTGGGGGGATAAAATGACAGTATAATCTGTGCTGCATAAACTCCTTATGTTTCAGCCACTCAGATTGAGGTTATTCAGCCCCTCGTGTTCTTGAGAATTCTCTGTCAGAGTGATAAAACATGATGATTCAAAGAACATATGTCATGGAGTGGCTCAGTGGTTAGCAGTGCTATCTCATGGTCCCAGGTTTGATTCCAGCCTCAGGCGACTGTCTGTGTGGAGTTTGCACATTCTCCCCGTGTCTGTGTTGGTCTCCTCCGGGTGCTCCGGTTTCCTCCCACAGTCCAAAGATGTGCAGGTTAGGGTGAATTGGCCAGGCTAAATTGCCCCATAGTGTTCAGGATGTACAGGTTGGGTTCGTTAGTCAGGGCTAAGTATAATGTAGGGGAATGAGTCTGGATGGGTTACTCTTCGGAGGGTAGGTGTGGACTTGTTGGGCTGAAGGGCCTGTCTCAATACTGTAGGGATTCCATGAAAGCTGCGATTGGTCTGTAAAGAGCCTGATTCAGAGATGAGGTCATGTTCTTCACCTGAACATGGAGATTCATTGGAATTTCACAAGAGGCTGAGGAATGAGTGGTCAGAGTGGGGGCCAGTCATTCTGATCTAGTGTTGACTACGCAGCAGCTTAAAATCCACGTAAGCAATAATATTACAGAAGCTGTTATTCATGTGGACCACGGTCAATTGTTTCAATTTCGCAGACAGTATATCACAAAATTTTAAGACAATTTTGTTGGGTCAAAGACCGTATGTACACAATTTAAAAATAATCTCGATGACAAGGAAAGACAATTTCATCAGAAAGCACAGGAGAAACTCAGCAGGCCTGACAGCATCCACAGAGAGAAAAACAGATTAATGTTTCACGTCCAGCGACCCCTTGTCAGAAATAAAAGCATCTTTTAATATCTTTCCTGAACAGTCCGGCCCTAATTCTCAGACCATGTCCTCTAGTTCTTAAGCCACCGATCAGTGGGATTAGTTTATCTTTAATCATCCTGTCTTTTCGCATTAACATCTTGAAGACATCAACCAGATCACCCGCTTTACCTTTTAAATTCTAGAAGGAACAGGTCTAAACTGTGTAATCTCTCCTCATAACTTAATCTTTGAAGTCTAGGTGAACCTCCATTGCACTCCCCCCCCCCCCCCCCCCCCCCCACCAAGTCCAATGTATTCTACGTATATCTATCCGGTGTGGTGCCTGGATCTGCTCAGCATACCCCAGTGGGTCTACCAGAGTTTTGAAAATCTGCAGCAGACCGGTTGAGTTTCTCCAGCAATTTCTGTTTGTATATCTTTCAGAGCCTTTGTCAGAACTCAGTTCTTTATCAGGTCTGACAAAGGATCACTGGGCGCAAAATGTTCATGGTTTTTCTCTCTGCACAGATGCTGCTGGAGATGCCGAGTTACTATGGCAGTGATACTTCCCTGGGATTGAATGTCTGTGAAGAACACTTCCGGGAAAAGGATCTTTCAAAAACGTGTCTGGTGTATGCATCTTTTGTTTGTTTTTTTCCATTTGTGGAATATATTTGTGTGCGTTTCTGAAAGACCATTGTCACAGAGAAACATAGAAAATTGGAGGAGGAGGAGGAACCCTCCCAGCCTGTTCCACCATTCAATATGATCATTGTGGATCATCAAACTCAGTATCCTGTTCGTGCTTTCTCCCATACCCCATGATCCTCTCAGCCCTAAGAACTAGAGCCAACTCCTTTTGAAAGCATTCAATGTTTTAACCTCGACCACTTTGTGTGGAAAGGATTTCCACAGGCTCGCCACTTTCTGAGTGAGAAAATGTCTCTTCACCTCACCTCTAAGTACCTAACCTTAGACCGTGCCCCCCTTGGTTCTGGGTTCCTGCATTTAAATCCCTCCTGCATTTACCTTGTCTAGTGCTGTTTGAATTTTATAGATTTCTATGTGAGTGACTGACCACTGCAGTCACCAAAGCAGAAAGCTCAAAATGATCTACCGTGCTAGTGAATTGAACTGACCAACAGTTGGGATTATAACATATTCTCTTATAATTCTCTTGCAGTCTGGATGGTGGTCAAGGTGGCTTCATTCTCTATTTTGGTGAAGATCAGAAGCAATGATATCTGCTTGTCCCATCTGCCTCACCCAGCCTGAGACTTGCCCTCACTAAATCAGCTGAAAATAAATCATTTTGGCAGCTGTCGGGAAATTAGAATCATCATGAGTTTGTTGGTGATGTAACGGTGAGGGTGATTATAACCATGAGAATGTCAATGGTTGTGTTTTCAAACCTTTTTCTGATGGCTTTTTACGCTGCGTACAAATAACTCAACTGTGTCTGGAAATGTTTCAGGTTGAGTCGTACCAATCCCAGTCGTGATGCGATGGAGGTGTCTTTGCTGATGATAGGACATGTCCAATATTGCAGGTCTGACTTCAGTGTCAGGATCTGTGTTGCAGATAGCGGTTCTAATTTCTCGAGAATGTAAAGACACGCGACAGGTTGGCCAGCAGCGCACATCTGATCATTTGGCCAAGTTTAAGGTGATGGACTACTAATTCAACGTGCACTGTACTTCTGGGCTCGACTGTTTTTAAAGTTGCTGTTAATTGCTTGTTTGACTTTTTCATAAGGCAGGTACTGATCTCCACGTTAATGCCATTGACTTTTTACTTAATTCACTCATGGACGTGAGCATTGCTGACTGGTCAACATTGATGCCCATCCTTCGATAAGGTGGTAATGAGCTACCTTCTTGAACACTGTGCAATCCATGTGCTTTAGTTAGGCCATGGTGCTGTTCAGGAGAGAATTCCAGGCTTTTGACACAGTGACGGTGAGGGGGTAGTGACATATCTTCAAGTCAGGATGGTGTTTAGCTTGAAGGAGTACTTGTTCACGTGAATCTGCTGCCCTTGTCCTTCCAGATGGTCATGGGTTTGGAAGTGCTCGTCATGGCCTGAATATCGAGCATTAAAAGTTGATCTCATTGATATGTGTATGACAACTAATTTTTTTTTAAAAAAGTCATTCACAGGGATGTTGGCAGTGCTGGCTGGGCCAGTATTTATTACCCATCCCCAATTGCTGTGAAGGGGTTTGAATTTGAACCACATTGCTGTGGGTCTGGACTTCATGAGAATGGCCTCAGGAATGAAAAGCTTAACATACGAGGAGTGTTTGAGGACTCTAGGTCTATACTCGATGGAGTTTAGAAGGATGGGGGTGGGGGAGGAATCTAATTGAAACATTCAGAACACTGAATGGCCTGGACAGAGTGGATGTTGGGGAGATATTTCTGTTGGGAGGACAGACTTGGAACCAAGGGCACAGCCTTAGAGTCAAGGGAAGACCCTTTAGAACAGAGATAAGGAGAAACTTCTTCAGCCAGAGAGTGGGGAATGTATGGAATTCATTGCCACAGAAGGCTGTGGGGGCCAGGTCATTGAGTATATTTAAGACAGAGATAGGTAGGTTCTTGAGTATCAAGATTAGAGTGGTGCTGGAAAAGCACAGCAGGTCAGGCAGCATCCGAGGAGCAGGAAAATTGATGTTTCAGGCAAAAGCCCTTCATCAGGAAACACTGAACACTGTTTATCAAATCAAAATTACTGGTGTCCACTCAAGGATGCAAAGATTCAGTGTGAGAAGCCAAGCATAAATTGTTCATCATGGGGTTTAAGCACACACTCGCCTCTCTCTGTGCACCACTTCATTCAGTTGTTAACACCTTTGTCCTGATCCAAATTCCTTTCTGCTCACTGGACACATTTAAACGGACCTTTATTAAACAGCAGGAGTGTAAAACCACAGTGTGACAGCCCCTCTTCAGGTTAACAATAAGAATGAATGTTCAAAGTTCGTGAGAAGATTTGTAGCTCGGGTGCTCGTTGTTGTGGTTCTATTCGCCGAGCTGGGAATTTGTGTTGCAGACATTTCGACCCCTGTCTAGGTGACATCCTCAATGTTTGGGAGCCTCCTGTGAAGTGCTTCTGTGTTGTTTCCTCCGGCATTTATAGTGATTTGTCTCTGCCGCTTCCGGTTGTCAGTTCCAGCTGTCCATTGCAGTGGTCGGTATATTGGATCCAGGTCGATGTGCTTATTGATTGAATCTGTGGATGAGTGCCATGCCTCTAGGAATTCCCTGGCTATTCTCTGTTTGGCTTGTCCTATAACAGTAGTGTTGTCCCAGTCGAACTCATGTTGCTTGTCATCTGAGTGTGTGGCTACTAAGGATAGCTGGTCGTGTCATTTCATGGCTAGTTGGTGTTCATGGATACGGATTGTTAGCTGTCTTCCTGTTTGTCCTATGTAACAATCTTACCGCAAATTCAACCCAAACTCTGGGTCAGATATGTAGATAACACCTTTGTAATCATTAAAAACACAGAAATAGAGAACACACACCGGATCATCAATGCCACACTCACAGGAATCAGATTCACTAGAGAGGAAGAAAAGGACAACCAACTCCCATTCCTAGACGTGATGGTACAGAGAACATCTAACGGAGAATTCACCACAAAGGTTTACAGGAAAGCCACACACACACAGACCAAGTCCTGAACTACGAAAGCAACCACCCCAACACACACAAAAGAGGTTGCATCAAGACACTGTTCAAAAGGGCCACAACACACTGCAGTACACCAGAACTGCAAAAAGAGGAAGAAGAACACCTCTACAATGTATTCGCCAAAAACGGATACCCCCACAATTTCATCAACAGATGCCTAAGGGAAAGACAACGGAACGAGGACATGCCGCAACCCAAAGGACTAGCCACACTACCATATATCAAGAACATTTCTGAACTGACAGCCAGACTACTGCGACCACTAGGACTCATAACAGCACACAAACCAACAGCCACTCTCAGACAACAACTCACCAGGATGAAGGACCCGATACCCAGCATGAGCAAAACTAATGTAGTGTACAAAATCCCATGCAAGGACTGCACAAAACACTACATCGGTCAAACAGGAAGACAGCTAACAATCCGTATCCATGAACACCAACTAGCCACGAAACGACACGACCAGCTCTCCTTAGAAGCCACACACGCAGATGACAAGCAACATGAGTTCGACTGGGACAACACTACTATTATAGGACAAGCCAAACAGAGAATAGCCAGGGAATTCCTAGAGGCATGGCACTCATCCACAGATTCAATCAACAAACACATCGACCTGCACCCAATATACCGGCCACTGCAACGGACAGCTGGAACTGACAACCGGAAGCAGCAGATTCAAGCCACTACAAATGCCGGAGGAAAGATCACAGAAACGCTTCACAGGAGGCTCCCAAACACTGAGGATGTCACCTAGACAGGGGACGAAACGTCTGCAACACAAATTTCCAGCTCGGCGAACAGAACCACAACAAGAATGAATGTGTTTGTAAAATGCAATGGGAGACAATGAGTTCAGTTCCACTGTTTTGTTAATGCTGCCCTCTGCTGATTGTTGTTTGAGCTACAGGCAAAGCGACCTGGAATTTAATGCCGTGTGGGTTTATTTGCAGGACTTCTGCAGAGTAATTCTGATATTGGTTCTCTGGCCACATGGGTGTTTTTCTGGTGGTGCAAATATTGAATAAATTATTTTGCACAAGGTGTCTTCTCTGAGTGCCTGAATGTACATACACGCAACCTGGCTGTTGTGGGGAAAGATAAGCTGTACTGCTGTGCAACAGTAGTGTGGGGGTAACAAAAAAAAGATTCTGGGATATTATAACACACAAATTCCTAGGAGTGACGATAACTGACAATCTGTCCTGGACTTCCTGCCTGGATGTGAAGGTCAAGAAGGAACAGCGCTTCTTGTTCCTCAGGTGCCAAATTTTACAGATGCACCATTGAAAGTCCGGGTGCACAATGGCCTGGGGAACTGCTCTGCCTAGGACCGTGCAAAACTACAGAGGGTGGTGTGCACATCCCAGACCATCACTGAAGCCAAGCTTCCATCCATGGACTCCATTTACATGGCTCGCTACTGCGGAAAGGCTGCCAACATCATCAAAGACCCATTCTGCCCTGGTAGTGCTTTCCTACAACCTCATCCATCAGGGGCAGCACAGTGGCTCAGTGGTTAGCACTGTCTCCTCACAGCGCCAGGGACCCGGGTTTGATTCCCGCCTCAGGCGACTGTGTGGAGTCTGTACATTCTCCCCGTGTCTGCGTGGGTTTCCTCCCACAGTCCAAAGATGCGCAGGTCAGGGTGGATTGGCCATGCTAAATTGCCCATAGTGTTAGGTACTTAGGTACCCGCTATACTTAGGTACATGTGACAATAAATCAAATCAAATCAAACAGCACAAAATCCTGGAAGAGAAATCGCTGGAGGCTCTCCTCACTTTTATTTGGTTGTCCAATCATCCCCTAATGGGGAAAAGTCAGATCCCAGAGTGAAACCTAGCTTGATAGATCTGGAGATTATATTTTCTTCTATCATGACCATGGTTATTAGTCATTGAACATGGAGGCACATGTGTCACTGTACACATAAGCCACAAATGTTCTTCAACAAAAGGGCACAAATTTATTGCACAAAGAATGGAAATGAAAACAAAGTGATATGTATATGTATATGTGTGTCTATGACAACTAATAAAGATCTTAATATAAACCACGTTTTCAACTTATTTCCCAGCAATACCTTTTAGAGCTACTCAATCCCAGAGAATCCCTCCTATCTCAACTCCTTAATTTCTTATCTCATTACTCTCAGTTCTATGTTCTGGCCTGCAGAGAACTTCTTTTCAAGTCGACTTAGAAGAAAATGGCAATTTTTAAATTCCGAAGGTCTAAATCTCTTTCCAGTTCTGACAATTTGAAAGCTTCCATTGAAATGTTCACAGATGCGAGGTTTCATAAGCTGAAACACTTACGCTGGGATTCATAATTCTGTCTCTGGTACACTGAACCTTCTGGGAGAGCAGTGCTGGCTGAAGTTGGTGGGGAATTACCGTAATGTGTCCCGTGGATCTGACATGTTGAAAGTAATGTGTACAAACTTCACCACATTGCTTCTATCACAGGAAACCTACTACTTATTATCCAGATCAATCTGAATTTACAATAAAAATCATCTCAGGGTGTCAGGGAATTGGAGAAGATAATTGGTCCCCACCCATTGAGGATCTAAAATTTGAATTTAGGCAACAAAAATATGTAGATTTTTTATTATAACAAAATGGTTTCTCGATTTAAAAGAACACTATAAAATGGCCTGTGAACCATACTGCTGATTTGCAGAATTACGTTGCAGTTCAAAGATAAGAGAGTTTTCATAAAATGAATACTGACACATTAATTGACCATTTGAACTAACCTTGATCTGATACATGGCATGACAATTTACATAAATAAGGAATCCTTCTTAAAAAGTACCATTGGACAGCCTGTCTTTAATCAGATCACCATATTACAGTTGCTTGGACTTTCTTGTAATTAAGAACCCTTTCCCAGGGAATATCATTGGATTAACTTGCTGTAAATCATGTAAATATGTGATTGGTCTTTCTTGTGATTAAGGTTATATTATTATTTTAAAAACATATAAATAATGTGTAATTTTCAAATGTAATTACGCAACTTCACCACGGAACACAGAAGCTTCAATCTGTGTTGCTGGATAGAATTGCGTCAAGGTATCTTAATTCAATAAACTAACGACCCTTGCTAACTTGAATAGATCACATTTTTCGATTCTTTTGACTGATCTCTAACCAAGAAGCCCCTCTTGAGGGGTCTTGGATCTTCACTATGACCTCCCACCTTCCAAGAAAAGGACTGTGCGTTTGAGGGAAAGGACTTGGCTGGTGTGAGTGGCAGTTTTGCTTTGTATAACAGTAGAAGCACATTGAGACTGTAGAATGATGCAGACCAGAAGTGATGTTCTGTCCATTAAATCTGTACCACCAAAGATAAACTACAAACAACATAGATCCGTGAAGGATTCCATGATGGTCCTTTCTCTGTTCCGCAATGATTCCGCTGTTTTCTGCAAAAAAAAGTACTTCCTTTAGTAAAACGATGATAAGGGGGTGAACATTTGCTTTGCTATATCATAACGCTAAGAGGCACCAGGTTAATATTCTCTCAGAGTTGAAAGTCTGATGCTGGAAAAGCACAGCAGGTCAGGCAGCCTCCGAGGAGCAGGAAAATCGACGTTTCGGGCCTGAGTCCTTCATCAGGAATGAGGTTGGGAGCCACAGAAGTGGAGAGGTAAATGGGGGAGGCGGGGTGGGGTGGGGCTGGGGAGAAGGTAGCTGAGAGTGTGATGGGTGGATGGAGGTGGGGTTAAAGGTGATACGTCAGAGAGGAGGGTGGGGAAGATAGGTGGGAAGGAAGATTGACAGGTGGGTGAACTTGGGGAGTACGGTGAGAGAGGGACTCACTGAGATCTTTGTAGAGAGAGGAGGAGAACGTCTTCAAGGTAGACATCCTTGGAAGAGGCTTCGTAGTAAGGTTGAAATCAACTGGGAGAAAATGGGGTCTGCAGATGCACTGTCTTCCCTGTCTCCTAATATTCTCTCAGGCAGAGTACATATTGGCTGTGCACTGGGACAGAACACAAAATTCCAACCATCAATACTCTGTGAAAACTAAGTACTCCGTGGATATGAGCATTTCTGCCTCCAGTTGTGATGTACTCTTCTGAGTGTGTCCTGGCTGTGTAAAAATACCCTTCATCTAACGGCCCACATTCTGTCGGTCCAGCTCTGATTTCACTTGGAACCTCAAAGCTGACACAGCACAGCAAAGGAGAAGTCTTCCAATTTTCTGATCTATTTTCAAGTGGACCTATCTCCTACACGATGCCATCGACATGAACTTGTGCAACCTTGGCCCCAGTGTCAATATGTGATGTTTATTCCAGATGGTTGGAGTTACAGGAAAACAGGAAGCTAATCAAAATGGAGATTGCAGTAACAGTCTAGGCAGTGGTTCATGCACATTCGCAGCAATAATGGGAAAATGCAAATAGCAGAGGATAGATTTAATCCATCGGCCTTTGTCCCCAGCACACTCCCACTGCTCCACTGTGCTACCATAGTCTGACACTTTTTGCATGGGCTTTCTGTTTTCTGTCAGTTGGAAGGTGAGCACACGTTACAACTCTGGCTTCACAATTCAACTGTGTCACACCACACAGATGGTAAGAGCCTGGAAAATAGATACCCAGACGGTGCAAAGCACCTTCAGAACACACACAGTGACAAACAAAATACCATGCTCCAAGATGGAGTGTGATTTTTTTACATGAAAGGGTTGTCTATATTACATAAAGACGCCCCCTTGTGTTGGAAAAATGAATTTCCTGCAGTGTAGCTCTGATGACCATAGAGTCATGGAGATATACAGCACAGAAACAGACCCTTTGGTCAAACCTGTCCCTACCCAACCCAATCTAATCCCACCTGCCAGCATCCGGCCCATATCCCTCCAAACCCTTCCTATTCATATACCCAACCAAATGTCTCTTAAATGTTGCAATTGTACCGGCCTCTACCACTTCCTCTGGTAGCTCATTCCATACACATACCATCCTCTGCGTGAATAAGTTGCCCCTTAGGTCTCTTTTATATCTTTCCCCTCTCACCCTAAACCTATGCCCTCTTGTTCTGGACTCCCCCACCCCAGGGAAAAGACTTTGCCTATTTATCCTATCCATGCCCCTCATGATTTTGTAAACCTCCAACCCTGGCAACATCCTTGTAAATCTTTTCTGAACCCTTTCAGGTTTCACAACATCCTTCCTATAGGAAGGAGACCAGAATTGCACGCAATATTCCAACAGTGGCATAACCAATGTCCTGTACAGCCGCAACATGACCTCCCAACTCCTGTACTCAGTACTCTGACCAATAAAGGAAAGCATACCAATTGAATTTATGACCAGCTTATCACAATACTAAGAGGCACTACCATACTAACTTCTGTAGCAGCGTGGCATAATGGAACCATGTTAGGTCCATCAACCTGAATTCAAAGTTCACCAGCGCGCTGTACAATGTATTTGCTGCTCCTGCAGTCAGATCTCAATAGCTTTCCCCAATATCTTCCTCAGCTTTCCCCTTCCAGTAAACACTTCAAACCTGAACACATTTATCATGTGTTTCTACTCTCACATATCCTTTGTAATGCCCGAGCTGAAACAGGTATGATGGACTGATTGGATTTGGATTTGATTTATTGTGGTCACATGAACCTAAATACAGTGAAAAGCTTTGTTTGTGAGCAGTACAAGAAGATCATAGTATAGCATGCAAGGACATACAGGTCATAGGGAACTTAGACAGAGTGCAGCATACAGATTACACTGCACAGAAGGTGCGTGAAGCAAGATCAACATTATTTGAAGTTAGAGAGTCCATTAATCAGATTGGCCTTCATTAGCTCTCTCACTCTGGCCTGTTCTGTGTGAAGTGCATCTGCCCAATCCCCATAATGTTCTGCATTTCCCCAAAATCGTTCTCCCTGTGACCCGCATTATCGAGAAGGATGTCAAGGGATCTTCAATGTTGTTGTGTAGTTTCCTGTTGTGCAGATGTATTGTTGGTTGTGCAAATATGAGCTGAAAATGTGTTGCTGGAAAAGCGCAGCAGGTCAGGCCTGACCTGCTGCGCTTTTCCAGCAACACTGCCTGACCTGCTGCGCTTTTCCAGCAACACATTTTCAGCTCTGATCTCCAGCATCTGCAGTCCTCACTTTCTCCTGTGCAAATATGACCTTTGTCTAGCTCCCCATAATCACTCAGAATTACAAATTTGCCATGTGGAATGTAAAGAAAAGGAAATCAAGTGAGGGCAGTTTTCACAGAGCACTATGATTGAACACTATGTTGGCTCTAGAGTTTTGTGAAGAGCCTGATCAAATCAGTCAATTGGCTGAAAAATGGTAGATGGAGTTCAATCTCTGAGGAGAGGCTGAACAGACTGGGGCTGTTTTCCCTGGAGCGTCAGAGGCTGAGGGATGACCTTATAGAGGTTTATAAAACCATGAGAGGCGTGGATAGGATAAATAGACAAGGTCTTTTCCCTGGGATGGGGGAGTCCAGAACTAGAGACCATAGGTTTAGGGTGAGAGGAGAAAAACTTAAAAGGGACCTCGGGTGTGACTTTTTCATGCAGAGAGTGGTGCGTGTATGGGATGAGCTGACAGAGGAAGTGGTGCAGGCCGGTGCAATTACAACAGTTAGAAGGCATCTGGATAGGTATATGAATAGGAAGGGTTTAGAGGGATATGGGCCAAGTGCTGGCAAATGGGACTAGATTAGGTTACGATATCTGGTTGGCAGGGATGAGTTGGATGGAAGGGTCTGTTTCTGTGCTGTACATATCTATGACTGCATGTATAAATGAGAGGTATTGCATTTTGGTACACCAAACAAGGGTAGGGCTTATACATTCCTGAAGAAGGGCTTATGCCCGAAACATCGATTGTCCTGCTCCTCGGATGCTGCCTGGCCTGCTGTGTTTTTCCAGCACCACACCTTTCAACTCTGGTCTCCAGCATTTGCAGTCCTCACCTTCTCCTCGGGCTTATACATTGGTGAGGCCTCTTCTGGAATACTCTGTCCATTTCTAGTCACCCAGTTATAGGAAGGAGATTATTAGGCTGGAGAAGGTTCAGAAGAGATTTACCAGGATGTTCGCAGGAATGGAAGGTTTGAGTTATAAAGAAAGACTGGATAGGCTGGGACTTTTTTCACTGGGGTGTAGGCTGTTGAGAGGCGACCTGATAGAAGTTTATAAAATAATGAGAGGTCTAGATAGAGTTGATGGTAGTTGTCTTTTCCCTAAGATGGGGGCACATTTTTAAGGTGAGAGAAGAGAGATTTAAAAAAAGACATGAGAAGAGATTATTTTACACAGGATGGTTCCTGAGGAAGATCTTTTCACTTTTGTAGACAGTTGATCGCAAAATTTTAAGACTGGGATTTAATCCACCTGTATAGAATTTTAAAATAATCTCGATAACAAGGAAAGACAATTTCATCTGAAAGTGCAGGAGAAACTCAACAGACCTGACAGCGTTTGCAGAGAGAAAAACAGAATTAATGTTTCATGTCTATTGACCCTTTGTCAGAAATAAAAGAAAGATCTGCAGGACACTCACTGGACTTGAAACATTAAATCTGTTTTCCCTTTCCAGATAGGATGATAGAGATAGGAGTATGCCATTCAGCTCCTCAAAAACCTTTCACCATTCAGTGAAATCATGGCTGATTTGGGGCCTAACTCCATGTACCTACCTTTGGCCCATGTATTTTAATATGTTTGCTTAAAATTTATTTTAAAAGAACATCTCACACTTCAAATGACCAATAAATCAACATCTATTGCCATTTGTGGAAGACAGTTCCAAACACCTCCCATACTTTGTTTGTAGAAGTGCTTCCTAATATCTCTCCTGTACAGTCTGGCCCTAACTTTCACTCTATGTCCCCCAGTTCTACAATCCCTAACCGGTGGAAATAGTTTATCTATCCTACTTTTTCCTGTTAATATCTTGAAGGCTTTGACCGGATCATTCCCTTAACCTTCAAAACTCTGGAGGAAACAGGCCTAATTATTTAATGTTTCTTACTAACTCAATCCCTGAAGTCCAGGTATAGTCCTTGTATACCTCTGTTGTACTTCTTCCAAGTCCAATATGTCCTTCCTAGATCAGCTCAGAGTATTCTAAGCGGGTCTGGTCAGAGTTTTGAATATCTGTGGCAGACTTGTTGAGTTTTTCCAGCAATTTTTATTTGTGTGTCTTTCGGACAGTTGGCCAGAACAAAGTCCTTCATCAGTTGTGACCAAGGGGTCACTGGACACAAAACTTTAGCTCTGTCTCCACAGAATGCTGCAGGAGCTGTTGAGTTTCATGTCACATTTCAGGTGACCACCATTGCACTATACACACACACAGACACTCCAACACACAGACACTCTCACAGGCACGCCTATACACGCATACACACATATACACAAACGTGCACACAGACACCCACACACACTCTTACAGACACACACACTCCCACACTCACACATGCACCCCCTCACAGACGTAAGACACTCTGCACTCACTACACACACATACACTTTCTCACACTCACAACCCCCAACCCAGACACACACACATACAGACAGACATGCACAGATATATTTTGTGGGGTGAATTTGTACTTGCAGAGTTACATTGTACTTTGCTCAAAAACTGCATGAATTCATGTAGAACTCTGAGCTCAAAAACTGCATGAATTCATGTAAAACTCCGTTATCTCACTTTTTAGATTAGAATCAATCTAAACATCATGGCATAGACAGAGAACACAGGGGGCTAACACCTTCAACATATTGTCTAGCTATCACCATTGTTAACAGCTAACCGGAGCATGCAACTCTTTAAAAAAAGGGTTTTGTGATTTACACATGAAAGAAGTGAAACTATCACTGTATTCAAACAGATGAAAGGCTTAACAGGCAACCGATTTTTCAATGTATAATTTCAGTTACATCACACTAAATTTTTGCTGTAAATTCTGTGTGTTAGGATCGAGCCCTCCACTATCACCTGATGAAAGAGCGTTGCTCCGAAAGCTAGTGCTTCTAATTAAACCTGTTGGACTATAACCTGGTGTACACCCCAGTCCTACACCGGCATCTCCAAACCATGAGTGTCTCTGGCTCTTTCTAGTTTGACATAGCAGTGATGCTTCACTGGTATTGAATATCCGTAAAGGATACTTCTGGGGGGGAAAGATTCTGTTTTTTTTTACTTTCGTTGTTATACTAAGATCTTTTGAACGTATCTGGAAGTTTCTTGTTTAATTTGTGGAACATAATTTGTGCACTGTTTTGAAAGACCATTGGCATTTTAAAACAAATATCTTTGGTAGCATTTCATACAACCGGTTGGAATATATACCAAGTAGGCTGATTGCTGGTCGTATGAGCTTGTGGCGCAACGGTAGCGCGTCTGACTCCAGATCAGAAGGTTGCGTGTTCAAATCACGTCAGGCTCAATGCAGCTGCAGTTTTACAGTTGTTTGTCTTGGGGCTCGACATTAATTTGAAAAAGCGCAAGTTTATCGTCCTAGCTTTCACCTGCATTGCAACCATTTAATGCGAGAGCAGTGTGAAATGCCAAAAATGACGGGAACTAACACTCATTCGCCTCCCTCTGTGCACCGCTTAGTTGAGTGGTTAATAGCTTTTTCCTGATCTTTTATGACTCAATTATAAACAACCATCACTACTTTTCAATCCAAAAGAGAAAATGCTGGAAAATCTCAGCAGGTCTGGTGGCAGCATCTGTAAGGAGAGAAAAAAAAACTAAACTCTTACAGATGCTGCCAGAGAAAAGAGATTTTTCTCTCCTTACAGATGCTGACAGACCTGCTGAGATTTTCCAGCATTTTTCTCTTTTGGTTTCAGATTCCAGCATCCGCAGTAATTTGCTTTTATTGTTTTTCAATCAACCGGGAGATTTCAGCTCTTCCTGTTGTAGAGTGACAGTGAGTTCAGAAAGGAATGTTTCCAAATTACAAGCAATTTCCTTCTGCTCAATGGACACAGTTAAACTGATCTTTATTAAACACCATTCCGACGGCCCCTATTCACATGAAAGATGAGAATAAATTTTATAAAATGCAATGGAGGGCAATAAGTCCAGTTCCAACGCTTTGTTAATTCTGCCCTCTGCTGATTGTTGTCTGAGTTACAGGCAAAGGCCCAGAAAATTAATGCCATGTGGATTTATTGGCAGGACAACGATGGAAAGACTCTGGATATGGCCTTATTTTATGTTGTATCTGAATATAAGATATAGGAGCAGATATTAAGCCGTTCAGCCCATCTAGTCTGCACTGCCATTTGATCATAAGTAGACAAGGAGGGAACTGGAGGAAGTTAAATACAATGACTGCAGATGCTGGAAACCAGATTCTGGATTAGTGGTGCTGGAAGAGCACAGCAGTTCAGGCAGCATCTAAGTAGCTTCTTGGATGCTGCCTGAACTGCTGTGCTCTTCCAGCACCACTAATCTGGGAGTTGGAAGAACACAGCCAGCCAGGCAGCAGCAGGAGCGGGAGAAGTCAACGGTTTGGGGGTAACCCTTTATCAGTCCTGACTTCTCCCCCCTCCTGGATGCTGCCTGGCTGGCTGGGTCCTTCCAGCCTCCTGCTTGTCTACGTTGGATTCCAGCATCTGTAGAGTCAGAAGGAATGAGCTTGCATGACCATCACCTGCGCTGTGTCAGATCTGAGCTTCCGGGTAAAATAAAGAGCTGGGCCAACAGAATATAGGGAGTTAGACAAAGTTCATATTTAAGCAGCAGAGAATTCTACAGGCTCACCACTCTCTGGGTGAAAACATTCCTTTTCATCGCAGTCCTAAATAGCCTAGCTCATATCCTTAGACTGTGCCCCCTAGATCTTAGCTTCTGGCTCATTGGCAACAACATTCCTATATTTACTTTGTCTCGTCCTGTTAGAATTTTATAGGTTTCTAGGTTAAGTGGCTGACCAATGCAGTCAACAAACTGTAAAAATATCTCATTATCTATAAGATTTATCTATAAACATATCTATCAAGCCAGGTTTTGGTGTGGAATTGGACTTCCCTGGGATTATAGCATATTGTCTTATACCTCTCTTGCATTCTGTAAAATGGTCAATTTGGTCTCATTTTCTGTTTTCGTGACATTCAGAAGCAGTGATCTCTGTTTCTCCCAATATATCTACCATCCTGAGACTTCAACTTGGGAACATATCTAGAGCAACCTCCTCTTCTGGAACTGAATTGTCTACACTTTTCCACGGTCTGCTTTCAGACCCTCTTTCAAACCAAAACGTTTGAGAAGCACTGCCCATTCGGCCATTTTACCATACCAATGTGTAAATATTTACTGAAAAACTCCCTCTACTGCCAGCAAGTCTAAGTAATAGGAACAATGGGTCTGCTTGGAAACCAGCAGACTCCCACGAAAACAATTTAAATGAATCACGAACCTGACAGAACAAAATATTTCAAGGGACAGCACAGCAAACAGCTTGAGCTTGTAGCATGAGAGTAGCATGTTAAACTCCAGACCATGAAGTTGTGTGTTCAAATCCTATCCAGCTCAAGCTGCGTTTCATTGATTTGTTCTGTGGTCTGGTTAACTTGACATTAGTTTTACAACAAAACACTTGTTTATCAACACTTACAACAACAAAAAAATGACGTGGTGGTGCTGTTGGCGGACAAAGTTAAAAATCACCCAACACCAGGTTATAGTCCAACAGGTTTATTTGGAAGCACTAGCTTTCAGAGCACTGCTCCTTCATCAGGGAGCTAGTGGAGCAGGATCGTAGCACACGGGATTTATAGTGAAAGATCACATACAACAATAATCTAGGTTCATTCAATATATCATATCAGTTGCAAACATGACACTGTGATCTTTTGTGATAAATTCTGTGCTTTATGATCCTGCTCTACAGCTCCTTGATGAAGAAGCAGCACTCCGAAAGCTAGTGCTGGTAAAGCTGAGACTTTATTTCACTGGAGTGTAGGAGGTTGAGGGGTAATCTTTATAAAATCATGAGAGGCATGGGTAAGGTGAATAGCAAAGTTAATAGAGATGTACAGCACGGAAACAGACCCTTTGGTCCAACTTGTCCATGCCGATTATATATCCGAACCTAATCTAATCCCATTTTTCAGCACTTGGCTCATATCCCTCTAAATCATATACCTCCTATTCATATACCCATCCAGATGCTTTTTAAGTGTTGTAATTGTACCATGTTCCACTACTTCCTCTGGCAGCTCATTCCATATACGCACCACCCTCTGCGTGAAAAAGTTGCCTCTTAGGTCCCTTTTACATCTTTCCCCTCTCACCCTAAACCTATGCCCTCTAGTTCTGGACTCTCTCACCTCAGGGAAAGTACTTTGTCTATTTATCCTATCCATGCCCCTCATGACTTTATAAACCTCTATAAAGTCACCCCTCAGCCTCCGACGCTCCAGGGAAAACAGCCCCAGCCTGTTCAGCCTCTCCCTGTAGCTCAAATCTTTCCCTTTGGGTTGAGGATTTCAAAACTAGAGGCCATAATTTTAAGGTGAGAGAAGAAGATTTAAAAGGGACCTGAGAGGCAACTTTTCCACACAGAGGGTGGCTGTTCTCGGGAATGAACTGCCAAAGGAAGTAAGAAGTGCAGGTACTGTTACAACATTGGAAAGACATTTGGACACATAGATGAATAAGTTTAGAAGGATATGGGCCACATGCAGGCAAATGGGACGAGCTCAGTTTGGGAAACTTGGGTCAGCATTGTTAAGTTGGAGCAAAGGGTCTGTTTCCTTTCAGTATGACTCTGTGACTCCCTCGCAACCACTTGGGGAGGGAGGGATCAGTGTCACACATGCGCCCAAAGTAAGCCTTGTTAACTACAAAATTTCTTCAAATGTCTTTTCATCAGAGCCAGAGAAAGATGCAGAGCTGGTGGGAAATAGAGAATTGTAAACCGGAAACCCTTCCCTCAGGAAAATTAATATGGGAGTTTTCTGTGCGGCCTGTTTGGTTTCCACGGCTCATCTTCACACAAGAAACGGTTTTCTGCTATGGGGATCAGCAAAGGCTGATCCCCCTCCATCCACGCATCAATGAATTTAATATGCATCGGGATGTCAAACACTTCTTCCAATGCTTCTGCCTCTGAGCTTCCTCTTACAATCCCACCCACCTTCCGGGGACCCCTTCAATCGCCTCCAACACACTCCAAACCATCATCTCCCAGACCAGACAGAACCTCATCACCTCAGGAGATCTCCCACCCACAGCTTCCAACCTCGTAGTCCAGGAACCCCGCCCCACCCGGCTCTATCTCCTTCCCAAGATCCACAAGCCTGACCACCCGGCCGGCCCATTGTCTCAGCATGCTCCTGCCCCACCGAACTCATCTCCACCTACCTCGATACTGCCTTATCCCCTCTAGTCAGGAACTCCCCGCATACGTTCGAGACACCACCCACACCCTCCACCTCCTCCAAGACTTCCGTTCCCCCGGCCCCCAATGCCTTATCTTCACCATGGACATCCAATCCCTCTACACCTTCATCCGCCATGACCAGGGCCTCCAAGCCCTCCGTTTTTTCCTCTCCAGACGTCCCCAACAGTACCCTTCCACCGACACTCTCAGTCGTTTGGCTGAACTTGTCCTCACCCTTAACAATTCCTCCTTCGAATCCTCCCACTTCCTCCAGACCAAAGGGGTAGCCATGGGCACATGTATGGGCCCCAGCTAAGCCTGTCTCTTTGTTGGCTACATAGATCAGTCCATCTTCCATAATTACACCAGCACCATTCCCCACCTCTTCCTCCACTACATTGATGACTGCATTGGCGCCACCTTGTGCTCCCGCAAGGAGGTTGAGCAATTCATCAACTTCACCAACACATTCCACCCTGACCTTAAATTTACCTGGACCATCTCTGACACCTCCCTCCCCTTCCTGGACCTCTCCATCTCCATTAATGACGACCGACTTGACGATGACATTTTTTACAAACCCACCGACTCCCACAGCTACCTGGATTACACCTCTTCCCACCCTACCTCCTGCAACCTCCGCCTCCACCGTATTTGCTCCCAGGAGGACCAGTTCCACCACACAACACACCAGATGGCCTCCTTCTTTAGAGATCGCAGTTTCCTTTCTCACATGGTTAAAGATGCCCTCCAACGTGTCTCGTCCACATCCCACACCTCCTCCCTCAGACCCCACCCCTCCAACTGTAACAAGGACAGAACGCCCCTGGTGTTCACCTTCCACCCTACCAACCTTCGCATAAACCAAATCATCTGCCACCTCCAAAAAGACCCCACCACCAGGGATATATATCCCTCCCCACCCCTTTCCGCTTTCCGCAAAGACCATTCCCTCTGTGATTACCTGGTCAGGTCCACGCCCCCAACAACCCACCCTCCCGTCCTGGCACCTTCCCCTGCCACTGCAGGAACTGTAAAACCTGTGCCCACACCTCCTCCCTCACCTCTATCCAAGGCCCTAAAGGAGCCTTCCACATCCATCAAAGTTTTACTTGTACATCCACTAATATCATTTGTATCCGTTGCTCCTGATGCGGTCTCCTCTACATTGGGGAGACTGGGTGCCTCCTAGCAGAGCGCTTTAGGGAACATCTCCGGGACACCCGCACCAATCAACCACACCGCCCTGTGGCTGAACATTTCAACTCCCCCTCCCACTCTGCTGAGGACATGGAGGTCCTGGGCCTCCTTCACCGCCGCTCCCTCACCACCAGATGCCTGGAGGAAGAACACCTCATCTTCCGCCTCGGAACACTTCAACCCCAGGGCATCAATGTGGACTTCACCAGTTTCCTCATTTCCCTTTCCCCCACCTTACCCCAGTTCCAACCTTCCAGCTCAGCGCTGTCCCCATGATCTGTCCTACCTGCCTATCTTCCTTCCTAACTATCTGCTCCACCCTCCTCTCTGACCTATCACCTCCATCTCCAACCCCATTCACCTATTGTACTCCTTGCTACCTTCCCCCACCCTCCTCGCTGACCTATCACCTCCATCCCCACTCCCATTCACCTATTGTACGCTTGGCTATCTTCTCCCCCCCACCTTCCCTCCACTCTGGAGGCTTCCTGCCTCTATTCCTGATGAAGGGCATTTGCCCAAAACGTTGATTTTCTTGCTCCTCTGATGCTGCCTGACCTGCTGTGCTTTTCCAGCACCACTCTGATCTAAACTCTGGTTTCCAGCACCTGCAGCCCTCACCTTTTGCCTGGTTTTCTGCTAGGGCCGAGCAGCTGCTACAATCTGACATGACTGTCCCAGATCGGTGGAATCCCAGCAAAGCACTTGCTCAGTTCCACTCTCAATGGACCGGAGCTGCAGGGTTGCACAGAGCTCACATGGGAAGGCAGGGTGAAACATCGGCCATGAATTTTTCACTCAAGATTAGGGTGGTGCTGGAAAAGCACAGCAGGTCAGGCAGCGACCGAGGAGCAGGAAAATCAACGTTTCGGGCAAAAGCCCTTCATCAGGAATGAGCAATCACCAATTTCCTGGAATCAGATTGGTAAAGTTGAATATGAAAGTTTTGCTGCAATTGTGTTAGTTTTAGTGAGCACACAAATAGAATTTGGCGCAGTAATGATCTCCTAAACCAGGGAGGGAAATACTTGCCTTCGAAGCCATCTCAGGAATGTTTACTGGATTCATTCCAGGGATGAGGGGACTGTCCTCCAGTAGCAACACACCTTAAACAGGAGAGACTAGAGAATGCCTTCGTTAATAAATGAATCTTCCAGTAGTGTTTAGTTTCGGGACATGATCCACAAAGGGGACACAAACATATAAATTATAGAGTCATAAAGAGGAAACAGACCCTTTGGTCCAACCTGTCCATGCCGACCGGATATCCCAACCCAATCTAGTCCCACTGGCCAGCACCTGGCCCATATCCCTCCAAACCCTTCCTATTCATATACCCATCGAGATGCCTTTTAAATGTTGCAATTGTACCAGCCTCCACCACTTCCTCTGGCAGCTGATTCCATACACGTTCCACCTTCTGCGTGAAAAAGTTGCCCCTTAGGTCTCTTTTATATCTTTCCCCTCTCACTGCCCTCTAGTCCTGGACTCTCACCCCAGGGAAAAGACTTTGTCTATTTACCCCATCCATGCCCCTCATAATATTATGACCCTCTACAAGGTCACCCCTCAGCTTCTGCTTTGGAGTGAAGAACCAAATCCAGTTGATTCTGATTTTAATGTTCCTCAAATTAAACTGAGTAATGAGGGAGCTCTCAAATATTGGGGTAAATTATTCAGTTTCCTTCCAGAGGAGACTCAAAGTTACCTGGAAGAGTTATTACTATCACATGGAGAGTTATGTGGGAATAAGCTGGGAAGTACTAACATGATTATGCATGATGTAGAAATAGGAAATGCTGTTCCAATTAAGCAACATCTTTATAGGCTTAACCCTCGAACATTGGCACAGGTTCAGGAAGAGATTGAAAACATGCTCACATGAGATGTGATCAAAGTGAGTTGCAATGAATAGAGCTCAACCATAATGATGGTGCCAAAACCAAATGGTATGTATTGATTATAGCAAACTCAATGCCGTTATGAAGTCTGATTCATATCCTATTGCATGGCTGGAAGACTATATTGAGAAGGTAGGACAAGAAGCTTATATTTTGAAGCTAAACTTATTTGAGGGGTACTTCATCTGAGAGCACGAAGGAAATTTCAGCATTTGTGACACCAAATGGACTTTCCTCGCATAAAGTTATCCCACGTGGTTTGTAAAATGCACCAACTACTTTTCAAAGACTAATCAAAAAGGTCATTTTGGGATTACCCAAATGTGTGGTGTACATGGATGGTCTGGCGATTTTTAATCGCACATGGAAGAAACATTTGGAGCATCTATCAAAATTGTTTCATCAAATACAGAAGGCGGGCTTGGTGATAAACCTGGTTAAGAGGGAGTTTGCAAAAGTCCAAGTCACGTTCCTAAGCCATATCTTTGGACATGGATAAATGTCCCCATGGGATGTGAAAACAGAGAGTACTGGGGAGTTTCCCATATCGTTGATGAAAAGGGAAGTGCTACAATTCCTGGGACTGAATGGTTTTTAATCAAAAATTCATTCCAAAGTTTAGCAGAGACGTTACTCCACTGACAGAGTCGTTGAAGAAATGCTGAAAATTACAGAGGATGGTAGAACATCAGAAGGCATTTGACAGCCTGAGAGCTGTGTTAACTACAGCCTCAGTGTTAGCCACATCCAATTACAAATGGCAAAGCCATTCAAGGCGGCTATTGATATGAGTGATTTGGATACTGGTGCAGTACTCTTGCAAGAAGACGATGAGAAAGTCGAAAGACCTTTTGGAGATTTTTCCAGAAAGTTGAATATTCATCAACAGGAATATTCCACAGTTGGGAAGACCTTGAGTTTGATGTTGATGTCACAACATTTCAATATTTATGTTGTCAATAAATGTGTCTGGGACAATTGTACTCATACTGATCAAAACACCTTAACATTTTTGGAAATTTTTAAAGGTTAAAATACCTAGATAATTCAGATGAAGTTCTTTGCTCCAGTCATTTCATTTGAAAATTAAACACACGGTAGGATGGGGGAAGATAATTACCGATACATTCTCATGAAGGAAAACAAAGGTGTTCAGTGGTGGAAGAAATGGACTGTAATATTGAATATTTGCATTAGTCAATGTATATGTATTGTAGTGGACTAATTGTGTACGACTAAAGATCTTTTTAAATTATGCCATCTTTGTTTATTGTGGTTCATCCTTTTCAGGGATTAGTGAAGCGACCATGGCTTTGAGGGGTGCATTTTGTCATTTTTATTCAGAGAGATTTTGAGCCAGGGGTATAGAGTTGTCTCTTCAAAACCAACAAAAGTAAACAGCTTGTGAGGCCCTGGGTTTTTTTTAAAAACTTGAAACAATAGAAGCAGCATGAATGGGTGGCATCAGGCTCCCATAGAACCATGATTTTAATTTAGTTTTTAATTGTTGGGGGTTTGAAGTTGGCTATGGAAGCTGTTTCATCATTCTCTGTCAGAGCAGATAGCTGGAGTTCGCTTCCGCTGCCAGAATTTTCTGTTGGTGTTCTATTCTCCTGGACTGGGGAAAAAAAAACACTGCATGTGAGACAGTCTATTTTACTGAATTTGCTTTTGCCAAGGGAGTGTTTATGGGATATTATCATATTGGAACAGTTGCTGTTTAGTGGTTAAATAATCTACCATTCTGTTAAACTTATACCAATTCTTCTTTCTTTTCTTTGTGTTTTCACTGGGTTTAAGAATGACACAGTGGTTAGCACTGCTGCCTCACAGCGCTAGAGACCTGCGTTCAATTCCCACCTCAGGCGACTGACTGTGTGGAGTTTGCACATTCTCCCCGTGTCTGCGTGGGTTTCCTCCAGGCGCTCCGGTTTCCTCCCACAGTCCAAAGATGTGCAGGTCAGGTGAATTGGCCATGCTAAATTGTCCGTAGTGTTAGGTAAGGGGCAGATGTAGGGGTATGGGTGGGTTGCGCTTCGGCGGGGCAGTGTGGACTTGTTGGGCCGAAGGGCCTGTTTCCACACTGTAAGTAATCTAATCTATATTTTTATTAAAGTCAAGTAATGTGACTAATCGAACTTAATCTGGAACACAGCACCTTACACGTGTCTTTAAATAAGATATAAAGCTAAGGTCTAGGCTGTATCCTCAACACATTTGAAGGGGGTTTGGTCTGGTCCATAACAATAGCCTGTTCCCCAGATGGCTCCAGAACTTACTAATCTTAAAACTTGTATCCAATATGGACCAGTTAAAAAAAAGGTTTCTAGGTTACCTTTGGAAATCAGATTCACGGTCCACACAAAGATTGAAGTCACCCGTGATTATTATGGTTTCTAATGTCTAATGTTAATACCTCATTAACTCTTCCTGTGGGCTCTGTCCTACACCGAAATACTCTTAGGAGGCTCATAAGTTATTACCACCATTTTTCTTGCTTCTGCTGCTGTATCATCAACAAATAAACTCAGCGAATTCCTGTCCTTGTCAATCTCCATTTTTATTGATGAAGTTTCTATCGATATGCTTGTGAAATATTGTCTTCCCTGATAATTAAATTTCAAAACGAAGATGCTGCTGTGAAGAATATCATTAAGAATTGCCAGCAAAGATTCATCAGCACCTTCGAATCGGAAATTCTTATCCTTCAGTACAGTCTTCACATCGCCATGATTTCTCCATTGCGTCTCTGCCCTTGTCTCTATGCGCACTGGATTACCAGGTTAAACTTTTTCCCTGCTGTTGCCTTTCACAACGTGGAACTGGTTGAAACTCTTCCCACAGTCAGAGCAGTGAAACACTTTCTCTGTGACATATGCACCTCGGTGGTTTTTCAGTCACGATGCTGTTTCAGGTCTGTCCCCACAGACAGAACAAACACACAGTTCTCCTTCTGTGTTCCAAAGCTGAAGGCATTCTGTTCCTGACGAGTCAAGCGACTCTGTCAGAGCTTGATGTGATCCTTGTGTTAGATTTTCTGTCTTTAAATCCTCCCTTTCTCATACCCTGCAAGCAGAGTGTGGAAAAATCATCTCTGTAAGTTCAGAAATTCAGGACAGGCAGCTCCCGTCTGTATTCAAAATGCTTTGCTGTATTCAGATTTTTTTTAGATTAGATTCCCGACAGTGTGGAAACAGGCCCTTCGGCCCAACCAGTCCACACCGACCCTCCAAAGAGTAACCCACCCAGACGCATTTACCCTCTGACTAATGCACCTAACACTATGGGCAATTTAGCACGGCCAATCCACCTGACTTTATCATGGTTCTTCAGCCTAAAATGTCCAACCCAACACACTCTCTCTCTTTCCTCTGCTGAAATCTGGACCGACTCCACCAAGATCATTATTTCTTTGCTCTTCTGTTAGTTTTCTCACCCCCCCCCCCCCACCCCTCTCCCTGCGTTCAATTCTCCAGCTTCTGTGTTCAATTCAACCATCACTTACTGCCAGGAAGTATGGCGAGATTTAACTGGGGCATTCAAGAATGCATTAAATAATGACTTGAACAGCAACAACATGTTGCTGGAGCAAAGGCAAGAGAATATCAGTAAGCCAGAACGCTCATTTGGAGAGCAAGCTAAGAGACTATGGGGGAAATGAAGTTTTCCTGTGCCACAGCATCTCTGTAACCCTCTCACTGTTGGGAATGTACATAAAGAAAGAATACAACATGACGCAATATTTTAGAAACCATTGCATGTGGATAACAAAGATAATGTAAAATTATAAACTTTTTTCGAAAAAGTATAAATAAATCTTAGAGAATAAACATGTTAACGTTATAGAAGAGGAAAGCAATGTCTGTGTTCGCTTGCACAATGGTTTTGGATGTTCGCACCCAGATAATACACACAGTGAAATTGAAATTCTGATAGATCAGATCCTATGCAACATTGTTTGAAGATCCTGACTGCAAATCCTCCCAATTCTCTCTACTCCTGGCTGGAATCTGCAACCTGAAACTCAGAATGGGGCTAAAAAGGCAGAGTCTAATATACGTACAGTCTCACACACATAAATACAGTGTAGTCCATATACATAGTCTAACACAGAGTTTAATTTAGATAAATGCGAGGTGCTGCATTTTGGGAAAGCAAATTTTAGCAGGACTTATACACTTAATAGTAAGGTCCTGGGGAGTGTTGCTGAACAAAGAGACCTTGGAGTGCAGGTTCATAGTCCCTTGAAAGTGGAGTTGCAGGTAGATAGGTTAGTGAGGAAGGAGTTTGATATGCTTTTCCTTTATTGGTCAGAGTATTGAGTACAGGAGTTGGGAGGTCATGTTGCGGCTGTCCATTGGTTAGGCCACTGTTGGAATATTGCATGCAATTCTGGTTTCCTTCCTACTGGAAAGATGTTGCGAAACTTGAAAGGTTCAGGAAAGATTTACAAGGAAGTTGCCAGAATTGGAGGATTTGAGCTACAGAGAGAGGCTGAAGAGGCTGGGGCTGTTTTCCCTGGAGCGTCGGAGGCTGAGGGGTGATTTTGTAGAGGTTTACAAAATCATGAGGGGCATGGATAGGATAAATAGACAAAGTCTTTTCTCTGGGGTGGGGGAGTCCAAAACTAGAGGACATAGGTTTAGGGTGAGAGGGGAAAGATATAAAAGAGACCTAAAAGCAGAGGGTGGTACCTGTATGGAATCAGCTGGCAGAGGATGTGGTGGAGGTTGGTACAATTGCAACATTTAAAAGGCATTTGCATGGGTATATGTATAGGAAGGGTTTGGAGGGATATGGGCCGGGTGCTGGCAGGTGGGACTAGATGGGGTTGGGATATCTGGTCAGCATGGATGGATTGGACTGAAGGGTCTGTTTCTGTGCTGTACATCTCTATGACTCTATGACGTGCAAATACAGTTTAATACACACAAGTATAATGAAACTCTCAACAACCCACAATCTCGCTATTATCAAGTGATGATTTGGAGGTGCCAGTGTTGGACTGGGGTGTACAAAATTTAAAATCACACAACATCTGGTTATAATCTAACAGATTTATTTGGAAGCACTAGCTATCGGAGCGCTGCTCCTTCATCAGGTGATTGTGGAATATAAGATCGGAAGACACAGAATTTATAGCAAAAGTTTACAGTGTGATGCAACTGAAATTATATATTGAAAAACAATCCAGATCTTTTTCAATATATAACTTCAGTTGCATTCACACTGTAAATTTTTGCTATGAATTCTATGTATTACAATCTTATATTCCTGAACCATCTGATGAAGGAGCAGCGCTCCGAAAGCTAAAGCTTTCAAATAAATCTGTTGGATTATAACCAGCTGTTGTGTGATTTTTAACATTTATCAAGTGAGTGAGACGGAATTTCTGAACGTCCCCCCACGTAATCTTAGTGAAATCTCCCTTCAGGGAAAAAAAGGTCCTGCTTTCCATCTGCAAATTCCGCTAAAAGAAGTTTACAAAAGCCATTCTTGGACGTCTAGGTCAGAAATTCATGATTTCACCTCCTGTTTCCTGAACCTTAACTGGGAGCGTACGTGCCCTGCAGTATTTCCCTGCCCTCAGTGATTCTCTGGGGCCAGTTTGCAATATGCCCAGTTCAGACCGCACCGCCCCCGTGTCTGATTGACACCACAGTGTGCAATAGCAAAGTAAGGTGGGACTGGACACCATCGGATGGTCCTCCAACCAATCAAGTCCAACAAAGAGACCACGTGCTCTCTCGCCACCATTCCCCCACCCCCAGGATCCTTGGAGTTTCAGGAGGGGGAAGACGGTGTATGGGGACAAACAGCCGAGTGCACTAACGGAACCAGTGGGAGGAGACATAAATATCCGGAGGGCATCCAAACCAAAGTTAGAGTCTCCAGCTCCCGCGTTTGTAACAGACGGTTGGACCGTCAAACAGGTGTGAGCATTCTTCCTTTCTCAGTTGTATTAGGAGGGGACTTACACCCAGCAAACTCAGACAACAGCAATGATTGTCTGTTCTGAAGTTTTAACCTTGAACTGACAGCGATTCTCTTTGTCAACCAATTCAAACATCAGCATGACTGGAAATGGGGAAAGGCCAAATCAAGGAGGGATTGGTAAACACCAGCGAGAGTTTTAATTGAGGAGCTGTTTGACTTAAGATACTGTGCAGGCTAGGAAGGGCAGTGATGACTGGGGAGTGAACAAGACTATGGATATAGACAGAGGAGATTCACATCATCTCAAGTTTCAGATTGAAATGGCTGGTCTGGGAGACAAGAGTTGATCTGTATTCAGAGGGAGATCAGATATCAGAGCTGTGACCAGGCTGGTTCAGCCTCGGTTGGCAACAAGAGGGAAAGAGTCAGTGACTACGGATTGAAGACAATGGTTTCATTCTTTGAAATACAAAAATAGGATAAATTTCTGCTCCTCTACAATGGATGACACAGAAGTCAGGAAGGTGGGTGACTTGGAGGTGGCAGTGGTTTACATACATCTGCCAACCTGATCCTTTTGCGTGGTTGAATTGGAAAAGGTTTGGGAGATTCTGATTGATTTGGGAGAAAGTGAGGACTGCAGATGCTGGAGCTCAGAGTCGAAGAGTGTGGTGCTGGAAAAGCCGGTCAGGCAGCATCCGAGAAGCAGAGTTGAGCAGTTTCGGGCATAAGCCTTTCATCAGGAATCCTGATTGAGTTGTGACTATATATATATATATAAAACACTCTTTTTGCAAAGTGTCTCTATTGCACAGTCTTATTTTCTTTCTCCTCCTATTGAGACCAGACTCAATTAGTGAGGAAGGAGTTTGATATGCTTTCCTTTATTGGTCAGAGTATTGAGTACAGGAGTTAGGAGGTCATGTTGCGGCTGTCCATTAGTTAGGCCACTGTTGGAAAGACTCCTATGGTAGGACCAGGTGACTGGTTCCCTTCCCTGATGGTCATTTGTGAACCAGTTAGTTTTTTGTGACAATTCTACTAGCTTTTATGGCCATATTTTCCTTATGTTCATCACACAAGTTACTGAATTCATTGAGTCTAACAGTCTGCCTTTGTGTTTTTGCAGGTTCACTCACACATACGTTTATTTTCTGTTTTCAATCTATTTCACAGGGTTTTAGAAAAGGAGGATTTGCAGTAAGAAAACAGAAACTTAACCTCACATCCGGATCAAAAGGAGTCACCTGATTTACTGTAACTGGAATATTATCGTGGGTTTTTAACATGGAAACCAAAATCACAGTTGACAATGGGGAGAAACCATACACGTGTTGTTTGTCTGGACGAGGGTCCAGTCAGTCGTCTTACCTGTCAGATTATGAATGCAGCCATCTTAGGGAGAAACCATGGAAATGTGGGGACTGCGGGAAGGGATTCAGTTACCCAGTTCAGTTGGAAATTCATCAGCGCAGTCACACTGGGGAGAGACCATTCACCTGTACAGAGTGTGGGAAGGGATTCTCTACCTCGTCTCACCTGCTCACACACCAACGCATTCACACTGGGAATAGGCCGTTCACTTGCTGTGTGTGTGGGAAGGGATTCACTCAGTCATCCAACCTGTTAACACACCAGCGGCTTCACACTGGAGAGAGACCATTTTCCTGCTCTGTGTGCGGGAAGGGATTCACCATTTCAGCTCACTTACTGAGACACCAGCGAGTTCACACTGACGAGAGACCTTTTAAATGCCCAGACTGCGGCAACCACTATAAAAGTTCTGGGGAACTGATGTCCCATCAACGTGTTCACACTGATGAGAGACCATTCAGGTGCTCTCACTGTGGAGCTGGGTTCAAGCAATCATCTGACCTCACTGTGCATCAACGTACTCACACGGGAGAGAGACCATTCACCTGCTCCACGTGTGGGAAAAGATTCAATCAGACATGTACCCTTCTGAGACACCAGCGAGTTCACACTGGGGAGAGACCTTTTAATTGCACCGAGTGTGGGAAGAGATTTGGTCGTTCCTCTACCCTACTGAGACACCAGCTAGTTCACAAGAAATTATAGTGACTGGACTCTACCAACACAAACAGAACTATGTACATGAAGGTATGTTCTGGCTGACATTCACTTATTGTGGTCAATACTCTGATAAAAAGCAAGTAAAATCAGCTTGATATGAAACCGGCCTGGTTACTCTTTGTAATCTTTCTTCACATCCAATGAAGTGGAAATCATAGAAATTCTGTCACTAAGATTGGGACCCATTTAACACCTTCAACATTCACTCACTACAAATGCACAGGGTGTACCATCTGCCAAAATGCATTGCAGCAACTCACCAAAGATCCTCAGACAACACCTTACAAAACTGCAGCTTTTGCCACCCAGAGGGAGAACAGCAGCAGATGCAAGTTCCTGTCCAAGCCACACAACCAGACTTGGAAAGATATTGACCTTTCCATTGCTGAGTCAAAATCCTGGAACTCTCTCCTAGAACAGCACAAATGTTTTACCTATAACCCTCTGAACTACAGCAGTTGAAGCCAGTTCACTATCACCTTTTTCTGGGCAATTAAGGATTGGCAATGATGCTGGCCTAGTCAGCAATGCAATAGTCTGTGAATGAATGAGAAAAAAGGCAGCATTTTTTTCATATCTGAAACCAATTGCAGGATCTAGCTCCGGAAACTTGCCACCGAATTTCCTTTTTCCTAACACTGATATTCCCATAAATTCTTCCTGAATCAAACTAACAAATGTTGAAATGTTTGCTCCGTACACTGATTAAATAAATCGCAATTGTTTCTGAAGGTTACTACAGAATCTGCTTCTACCATTTGCTATGTTCCAAGTCATCATAACTTGGTCAGTAAAATAATCCTTCATCTTTACCCTGGAATTTTAAATCATTTTTTCAGAAGTTGTGTTCTGTGGTCACCAAACTCTCTGCCAATGGATACAACTTCTTCATGAAAGATGCCCACAAAAACTAGACCACTATTGAGTCACACCTCATCTCTGCTCTGAGGAGAATAGTGCTAGCTCCTCTGGTTTCACTGCCCCTCATTTCGGATACTATTTTGGCAACGCTTTCTCCTGCTCCCTCTCCAAGGCCTTGATATCTCTCGTGAAGTGTGACATTCAGAAGTAATTACAAGATTTTTCCTGAGGATGAACCAGTGATTTTTAAAGGTTCTGTACAACTTGTTTTTGACCTCCATTATTACAGCCAGGGAGAGTTTGTGTTTTTTTTCCCCAAAGATCAATTTGTCCTGTCACATTAAATAATGTGTACATCTCCACTCCCAGGTCACTTTGTTCTTGCACTCTAATACTCCAATTTAGTTTATTCTCCCTCATCTTACTCTTTCTTTAAAAATCCACAGTTGTGGATCACTTTGGGATGTCCTGAGGGTATGAAAGATGTTGAATGAACACAGGGACTTTTGTCTTTTACTGGGATTTTAACTTGTAGATTTTCTTTAAACCCGTGCTGAACTCATGATTATCAAAGTGAGCTACTTTACTGCAGAGACAACCTCAGCTGAGAGTCGGTGATTGAAGAGGAAAGATCCTAGACCCTGGTTCTTCACGGGTTCACTGCAGACCTGACAGGTAAATCAGCAACATTCTCAATCAGGATACCACAATAAACGCTACACGCTGTCCTCAAGGGAGCTCTGCAGCTGCTGTGGGATCACCAGTCCCGACTCAACTAACACCAAAAAACATGATCAGTCAGTCACTTACCTGATGGCTGTTTGTGGAATCATATCATACAGAAACTGGCTGCTGTGAAATTGAACAACTTGAATATACGTACCACGTGTTTCATATATTAAACAGCCCAAGGTGCTTCAGATGAGTTTCCTAAGGCAACATTTGATGCCGAGTTCCCTTAGGCAAGATTTGCGAAATAGCCAAGAGCTTGTTTGAAAAGGCAGATGTGAAGAAACATTTTTAATCAGGAGGGAGCTGTAAACGTTCAGGGAGGAAATGTCTGAGCGTCGCACAGAGGCACGGCCACCAATGGTGGAAGAATTAACATCAGAGATTCGAAGTAAATCAGGATGACGGGAGCACAGATAGTGGATGAGAGACTGAGATAACGGATAGTGAGGGACACGACCAGGTGTAGATATCACGGAGAGTGAGATTACACAGATAGATAAGGGCATGACCAGGATATCTCAGAGAATGAACTGACTATGAAAGACTGGTCAGAAATGTATTGGAATAATCCAGTCTGAAGGTAACGTGGACATGAATGAGATTTTCAGCAGCACATGAGCTGAGATGGGGCACAAATAAATGTTATGGAAAATGAAATACATGGTATTAGCAATAACCTAGACACTGATGCTCACTTTAGGTTCTGGCAGACTATTCAACTCCTGACCTCGTTAAGTCTTCATTCAAACACAGACAAAAGAACTTGAATCCCAGAGGTGAGTTTGGAATGACTGTTCTTGAGTTCAAGGCTGACTTTGACAGAATGTGACATCAAGGGGCTCAAGCAAAACTGGAGTCAATGGGAATCATTGCGAAAACCCTTGGTTGGACCCAGCACAAAGAAAGATGATTGTGATTATTAAAAGTTAGTCATCTAAGCTCCAGGACACCTCCGTTGGAACTCCTCAGGGTAGTGTCCTCAGCCCAACAACCTTCATCAATGACCTTCTCTCCATCACAATGTCAGAAGTGGGATGCTAACTCATGTGGTATTGTTCTATGTTAGACTATAAGGTTAAATAGGAATTTCTATCTTCACAGTACAATTAAAACAGCAGACTACTTGAGATGAATCTTCTACACCATAAAGGCTGAGAACAGCCAGAGGTTTCCAGAACTAGATTAATTGAGGATATCTGGTCGTGTGGATGAGTTGGACCGAAGGGTTTGTTTCCATACAGTACAGCTCCGGGAGTCTAAAGATCTTGGACCCATAAAGGATTAACCACTTGAGACACGTGTATGTGGGTGTGTCGGGGGGGGGGGGGGGCGCTACCACACTGCCGCAAAGCCTGTCATCTGCAATGCACAACTCAGGTGTGCAGTAGAATACTCCCCAGTTTCCTGAATGACTCCAGCTCCAACAACATGCAGGAAGCTTGACACTACCAAGGACAAACTATGTACATGAATATTTATTTTCTCCACTGATGATGCCCTCCGTAGCAGCATGGCGTACCATCTACAAGATGTAGTGAAGAAATTTGCCAAGGTTCCAAACACAAGACCATTACCACAAGTGCAGCAGATACATAAGAACGCCATCACCTGCAAGTTATGCTCCAAGCCACTCACCATCCAGACTTGGAAATGGAGTGCCAATTCTTCACTGTTGCTGGGTGAAAATCTTGAATTCCCTCCCTAAAAGCATCACTGGAGGAGCTACAACAAATGGACTCCAGCAGGTCAAGAAGGCAGCTTACCACCACCAAGAGTGGGCGGCACGGTGGCACAGTGGTTAGCACTGCTGCCTCGCAGCGCCGGAGACCCGGGTTCAATTCCCGCCTCAGGCGACTAACTGTGTGGAGTTTGCACGTTCTCCCCGTGTCTGCGTGGGTTTCCTCCGGGTGCTCCGGTTTCCTCCCACAGTCCAAAGATGTGCAGGTCAGGTGAATTGGCCATGCTAAATTGCCCGTAGTGTTAGGTAAGGGGTAGATGTAGATGTAGATGCAGATGTAGGGGTATGGGTGGGTTACGCTTCGGCGGGGCGGTGTGGACTTGTTGGGCCGAAGGGCCTGTTTCCACACTGTAAGTAATCTAATCTAATCTAATCTAATCTAATCTAATCTAAAAAAAGAGCAACCAGGAATGCAGGTCTAGTCAGTAACGCCCACCTCCCATGAATGAGTAAACAAGGCTTAAAACATTGCAATTAACACAAAACTGGTTTATTTGACTACAATCCAGAACATTAACACTCGTAATAGGGCTAGAACTTATTCCCATCAGCAGAAACAGATGCCAATGAACATGGTTCACGCTCCAATAAGATTAATAGTAAAATCTAATCACTGTAGTTACTTGTGAACTCGCTGGTGTCTCAGCAGGTGAGATGACCGTGTAAATCGCTTCTCACACTGAGGGCAGCTGAATGGTCTCTCTCCACTGTGAACCTGCTGGTGTATGAGCAAGGTAGATGACTGAGTGAAGCCCTTCCCACACTCGGAGCAGGTGTATGGCCTCTCCCCACTGTGAAACCGCTGGTGGATCAACAGATGGGAGGATTGAGTGAATCCCTTTCCACACTCGGAGCAGGTGTATGGCCTCTCTCCACTGTGAAACCGCTGGTGTGTCAGCAGGCTGGATGACTGAGTGAATCCCTTCCCACAATCAGAGCAGGTGAATGGCCTCTCCCCGGTGTGAACGCGCTGGTGTTTTGTCAGATCAGAAGACCAAGTGAATCGTTTCCCACACTTGGAGCAGGTGAATGGTCTCTCCCCAGTGTGAACCCTTTGGTGTCTCAGCAAGCTGGATAACTGAGTGAATCTTTTGCCACACTTGGAGCACGTGAATGGTCTCTCTCCAGTGTGAGTGCACTGGTGTATAGTGAGGTTAGACGGTCGCTTGAACCCATTTCCGCAGTGAGAGCACCTGAATGGCCTCTCATCGGTGTGAACATGTTGATGGCGCATCAGTTCCCCAGAGCTTTTAAAGCTCTTTCCACAGTCGGAACATTTAAAAGGTCTTTCATCTGTGTGAAGTCGCTGATGGCGCCGGAGTTCCCAGGAATTCTTGTAGCACTTTGTGCAGTCTGGACATTTAAAAGGCTTCTCGCCAGTGTGAACTTGTTGGTGTCTCAGCAGAGTGGATGAATCGGTGAATCCTTTCCCACACTCCGAGCAGGTGAATGGCCTCTCCCCGGTGTGCCGGCGGAGATGGGTTTTCAGCTCAGACGGGTAACTAAATCCCTCCCCACAGTCCCCACACTTCCATGGCTTCACCCCATCGTGACTGCGCTTGTGTCTCGACAGACCGGATGACCGGCTGAAACCTCGTCCACACAAAGAACATGTGAATGGTTTCTCCCCGCTGTGAATGGGGCTTTTCCCCTCCATGTTCAAAACCAATGATAGTCAGGTTACGATAAACTGGGAGACTCCGTCCAAACCTGTTTTGATATTTGGGTTCAGGTTCCTGACTGTAGATCCTCTCCTTTTAAACCCTATGAAATTAGTTGAAAATAGAGAGAGAGAAAAAAAAACGGGATTGAGAGGGAACTCACAAAATCTGTGAAATTGAGCAGAATTAATCTGGGAACTTCTGGGGCCAGCACTAGTGAAAACTGACCATGAAAGCTATTGGATTGCATTAAAAACCCAACTGGCTCACTCATGTCCTTCAGTAAAGGGAACTTGCCGCCCAGCCTGGAGCCACACAATATTCTATGTGAGAACAGAGAGAGTGAGAGCAAGGCGGGAGAGGAAAGAGAGGAATTTTATCTATCTGCAGATTGACCAGAACTCTGACAAACTTCCAAACCCTCAACTTCCACCACCTAGAAGGACCAGGTGGGCAAGGGTATACAAACACAATCACCACTAAGTTCCCTCAAACTCACACACTGTCCTGACTTTCCTAACGTTAAGCACTGGCTCAGCAGTAATTTCCTCCATTTTAATCTTGGGAAGACTACAGCTATCCTGCTACAAACACCACTCCCTCTCTTGCAACTCCATCCCTATTCCTGTCCATTGTGTACAGTCTAGTCCAGTACTGGACAATGTCATATTTCACCCGAGGATCAGCTTCTAACCATCTGCTGTTTAGGTCAGGGTGGTGCTGGAAAAGCACAGCAGGTCAGGCAGCATCCGAGGAGCAGGAAAATCATCAGGAATTCCTGATGAAGGGCTTTTGCCCAAAACGGCGATTTTCCTGCACCTCGGATGCTGCCTGACCTACTGTGCTTTTCCCCAGCGCCACTCTCATCTAAACGCTGGTTTCCAGCATCTGCAGTCCTCACGTTTGCCTTGTTGATTCTAACCATCTGCTCCAGTCTCACCACCTCCAAGATATTTGTGCTCTTCTAATTCCAGCCCCCTTGACATTCCTGCTTTTATTTGTTCCACCTTGAATGGCTGAGTCTTCAGTTACCAAGACCATAATTTCTGGAATTTACTTCCTAATCCTCTCCCTTTTTCTCTTCTTCATTTTCCTCCTTTGACATCCTCTTTAACATCTACCTCTCTCACCAGGTTTTTGGTCACCTGTTCCAATTTCCATTATGTTGCGGTTGTACAGGACACTGGTGAGGCCTCTTCTGGAATACCGTGTGTAGGTCTGGTCACCCAGTTACAGGAAGGATATTATTTAGTTGGAGAGGGTTCAAAAGAGATTTACCAGGATGTTGTCAGGTATGGAAGGTTTTAACTGGAGCATAGGAGGTTGAGAGCAACCTGGTAGAAGTTTATATAAAAAAAAGAGGTACAGATAGAGTTGATGGTAGTTGTCATTTCCCTAAAATGGGAAATTTCACTAGGGGACACACTTTTAAGGTGAGAGGACAGAAACTTAAAAAAAGACAAAATAGGCAATCTTTTTACACAGCGGGTGGTCCGAGTGTGGAATGAACTTCCTGAGGAAGTGGTGGATACAATTACAGTGTTTAAAAGGCATTTGGCTAAGTACATGAATAGGAAAGGTTTGGACGGAAAATGGGCTAGGAGCAGGCAGGTGGGACTAGTTTAGTCTGGGATAATGTTTGGCATGGACTGGTTGGACCGAAGGGTCTGTTTCCGTGCTATCTGACTCTATCTCCTCTGGTGACTCAGTGTCAATGTTACTTTCTATTAGTCTGCTGAAATAGCTTCTATTACACGAAAGGTGCTAATCAAATGCAAAGTGTTGTTGTTGATTTGGGCATAAACTGCTATTCATTCCTCATTACTGGGGGGAAATTCTGGAATTCCTGCTGTAACAGTTCTGAGAGAGCACCTGAAACTGTTATGAAATTGCCTCATTCTTAATTTTGTTTTGAGGATTTGTGTTTGAAGCACTGTGGACAGTGGACATTAGAAAATGGCGTATTTCACAATTTGTTTTTTTGAAGAAAAACGTGTGAGAAACAGCACATTTTCTTTGACGACATTTCTTAAGCTATCTGCTTCGGACGTTTACTGCAAATCACATGCGTCTGAGTTCTTGGATGTTGGGAGTTAGCTTTTTTTTTCACTGTTGGTGAACAGCCTGGTTATAGAGATACTCTCAGTTCGTTCTTGCCTTTCTGAGAGAGCCATTTTTTGAGGATTCAGCATTATAACTGAGACACTGAACCAACTGTCCTCTGAAAAGGCACCAAAAGTAACTATTTTTCCTGTTTCCTGCATCTGCAAAGGCCTGTGTTTAGTGACACCCATCTATATGTGTCAAGATACTGACTAAAAACCATCTTGAACATTTCTTACTTTATCCTTTTTACCATCATGAACTTGCAATTAGTTTCTCTGTTCTAATTACCTTGTGTATGCGTGTTGGGTTTTTTTTTGAAGGATAAATACTTATTCTGTAATGTTTCATACTGTGTGTTAATCAAATTTGTTAATCACTGCGAGATAAATCTCGTTTTTGAAAATAAATCAATTGTTTTATTGATTCTGAAGAAGGGTCACTGCATCCAAAACACTGACACTGCCTTCTCTCTACAGATGCTGCTAGATCTACTGAATTTGCAAGCATTCTCTGGTTTTGTTTCAGATTTCCAGTGTCCACAGTTCTTTGTTTTTTTAAAAAATGTCAATAGTTTTACTGTTTAGCAAATAAATATGGTTGATGAATTTGTATTTTAAATTGAACGTAGGCAAAGTATAAAACAGGCCATATCAGGAACTGGGCAAAGCTTTGAAATTGATGTGATTGGTGAGGTGGTGGCTCGAGAGAGAGAGAGAGAGAGACACACACACACACAGGCACACTCTCCAACCCTGGGTATTCCACACCAGATGCTGCAGTAGTTCAAGAAGGTGAAACACCATCTTCTCTATGGGCAACTGGGGAGTCACTATGTCTACTGGAATTCTTTGCCAAACAACAGGGAAATGAAAGAAGCTGATTCACTCCTGTGGAGAGGCAGGATAGGTGCAATGGGCTGAATAGTCTCTTTCTGTATTGTAATCATTAAATGATTCTATGATTCAATGAAAGGGGATTCGCACTTGGGACCAGGAACAAATTCTGCAACCAACACCCACCTTCACACAAACCAGCACTTCATTGCCCTGTCTATATTTCCAGTCTCGGTTCATTGAACAACGCCTGCAACCAAATCATAGCGAAATACTGCAGCTCCTAGAAATCTGCAATTAAAAAAAAACAGAAAATGCTGCTGTTCAGACAGTATCAACGGAAGAAGAAATAGATTTAAAAATTGGGCATCAGCAGAATCAGTTAGGGTAATGAAAATGTTGAAGAACTTGATGGTTTTTACAAACTCAGAAACGAATCAGAAATGGACTATTATGCAGCACAAACAATCCCTGACTTTAAAACATACTGTCAGAAAATAGAGTTGGCAAGAAGGCAGTAGAGGAACCTTGATTATCCGAATGACACGGGTAGGGAGTATTTTGTTCGGATGATCGAATACCGGATAACACAGTTTAGCCAAGCATCAGGACCTTGTGATCTTGTTCAGATAACACAAAATGTGGATAATTGACATTCGGATAATCGAGGTTCCTCTGTATATGGTTGAAAATAACAGTGAAGTACTCAACTACAATAAGCCCAACACTTGCAACAGAGGACATACGACAATGATGGAGAGGCACAGATGTCAAAAAGAGCAATGGCTTGACGTGAATGGAGATTCCCCGGAAATGAGTCACACCAACCCTGCAGCCATGAAATCTCTCAGATATAACACAGTGCAAACCTGAAACCTCTGCATTGTCGATGAATCGTGAAAATTTGAAACAATTGCACCAATTTCTGTTTTAAAATGCCTTATTCGAGCTTACAGGCCGGAGAGACAATGTTGCAAAGTTACCATCTGTGGGATTATGACTGAACACCTCGAATCAGATTCCCCAATAAATGCAGTTGGAATGATATCAGAAGCACTGAAGTCAGGGGAAGATCTGACTGTTCAGGAACTATTCCATGTACAGTGAGGATGTCACCACACAACTGTCAGCACATGATGACATCATACACATAAACACAATAAAAAAGGGTGTGTGCAAACCAGTGATCACCATCCAACATGAAGGATGACGAATTTGAGAAGGTGGGTGGGATGATAAGTTAGTTTACGGATGAGACAAAGATTGGCCAGGTGGTTTACAGTGAGGAGGAAGGTGGAAGGTATTGGGCTACAGGAAGATATACTTACAGATTTATTAGATGAGCAAATCATTAGCAGATGGAATTTAACCCTGATTATTTTGAGGTGATGTACTTTGTAAGAGGGGACGTGTCAGAGGGACTACTCAATGAAGAGCAAGACATTAGAAAGCTTGGAGAAACAGAGGAATGTGGGACTGCTTGTCCACAGATCCGTGAAGGTGGCAGGACAGATTACTAGGGTAGTAAAGGGGGAAAACAGGGCTCTCGCCTTTATCAATGGTGGCACAGATTATAAAAGCAGGAAGGTTATGTTGGAGTTTTACAGAATGGTGATTTGGCCACATAGAGTCATGGAGCTGGAAGGATGAAAATAGACCCTTCAGTCTAACTCAGCCATGCCAACCAGATATCCTAAATTAATTACGTCCCATTTGCCAATACTGGGCCACATCCCTCTAAACCCTTCCTATTCATAAACCTAGCCAGATGCTGTTTAAATGCTGTAATTCTACCAGCTGCCATCACTTCCTCTGGCAGCTTGTTCCATATATGCACCAACCTCTGCCATGTAGGTCCCTTTTAAATGTTTCCCTCTCACCTTAAACCTTTGCTCTCTAGTTTTGTACTCCTCTACTCTGGGGAAAATACCTTGGCTATTCACCCTATCCATGCCCCTCATGATTTTATAAACTAGGGAAAATAGTGCCACCCTTAGCCTCTCCCTTTAGCTCAACCCTCCAACCCTGGCAACATCCTTGTATGTTTTTTCTGAACCCTTTCAAGTTTCACAACATCTTTCCCATAGCAGGGAGACCAGAATTAAACACAGTACTCCAAAAGCAGCCTAACCAATGTCCTGGACATCCGCAACATGATCTCCCAACTCCTATACTCAATGCACTGACCAATAAAGGCAAGTATACCCAGCCCCTTCTTCACTGTCCTGGCTCTGGGGCACAGTGGGAAAGAGTAAAGCAAAACAGGACGTTAGTGATAGGAAACTCAATAGGGGGACAGACAGGAGATTCTGAGGCTACAAATGGGAATGCAGGATGGTGTGTTGCCTCTCGGGTGCCAGGATCCAGGATGTTTTGGAGTGGCTGCAGAACATTCTCAAAAGAGAGGGTGGGCAGCCAGAAGTCACTGTGCACGTTGGCACCGATAACATAGGTGGAAATAGGGATGAGATCCTGCACAGTGATTATAGAGAGCAAGAAAAAAAGTTAAAAACCTGGGCTTCGTCAGTGGTAATCTCTGGATTACTTACCGTGCCACATGCTAGTGAGGGTAAGAACAAGAGGATATGGCAGATTCATGCGTGGCTAAGGAATTGGTGCAGGGGGCAGGGATACAGATTTTCAGATCATTGGGATGTTTACTGAGGCAGAGGGGATCTGTTCAAGAGGGACAGATTACATCTGAACTGGAGGGGGACCAATATCTTGGCGGCCATGTTTGCTAGTGCTACAAGGGAGGGTTTAAACTAGATTGGCGGTGGGGGGGGTAATAATTCTCAACAGCAGGGAGGCACGTGTGAGGCTGGAAGGAAATACAGTCATCAGAAATAGTAAAGTGAAGAGACAGGTCTGGCTGGAACACAACCGGGAGCAAGGAATGCCAGTTGGATTAAATTGCATCTATTACAGTACAGGAAGGCTGACAGGTAAGGCCGATGAACTCAGGGCGTGGGATAGGTACCTGGCACCAGGCTATTATAGCCATTATGGAAACATGGCTAAGGGAGGGACAGGACTGGCTGCTTTATGTGCCAGGGTACAGGTACTTTAGGCAGGTCAGAGGGGGTGGAATGGGGGGAGGGTGGAATTCCATTTTTGATTAAGGTGAGTATGACAGCAGTAGTCAGAGATGAAATAATTGAAGAGTCATCCAGTGAGGCTTTGTGGGTGGAGCTCAGAAATAAGAAAGGGCTGGTGATGTTACTGGGGTTGTACTATAGGCTCCCACATCGTCAATGGGAATTAAAGAAAGAAATATGCAGGGAGACTGGGGAGACTTGCAGGAGAAATAGGGTTGTCAAAGTAGGGGTTTTTAATATTCCTAACATAGACTGGGACTGCCATAGCATTAAGGGCTTAGATGGGGTGGAATTTGTTAAGCGCGTTCTGGAAAGTTTCCTCAAGCAGTATACAGAGGGTCTTACTCGCGAAGGGGCAAAACTCGACTTACTCTTGGGAAACAGGGCAGGACAGGTGACTGAGGTGGCAGTGGGGGAACACTTTAGGACCTGTAACCCTAGTTCAAATAATTTTGAAATAGTTATGAACAGGGACAAAACTGGTCCACAGGTTCAAGTTTTAAATTGGGACAAGGCGAATTTTGATGGAATGAGAAAGGAGCTTGAAGGGGGTTGATTGGAGTAGTTTGTTTACAGGCAAAGGGATCGCTGGCAAGTGGGAGGCCTTTAAAAGTGGGAGAGCTGGGGTCCAAGGTCTATATGTTCCTGTGAGGTTGAAGGGCAAGATGACAGGAATAGGGAATCCTGGATGGCAAGAGGTATTGAGGCTCTGACCAGAAAAAGAAGTGTGGTTTAGGTACAGGCAGGTGGGATCAAGGGAATCCCTGGAGTTACACAGGGGATACAGGAGTTTACGAGGGCAGTAGACGTAGTGTATATAGATTTCAGTAAGGCCTTTGATAATTTTCCACAAGGTACCCTGCTTTGGAAGGTTAGATCACATGGAGTCCAGGGGGAGCTGGCAAATTGGGATACACAATTGGCTTGATGGTAGGAAGCAGAGGGTAATGGTGTAAGGATGCTACTGGAGTGCCTCAGGGGTCGATGCTGGGCCCAATGCTGTTTGTTATCTGTATCAATCATTTGGATGAGAATGTACGAGGCATCATCAGTAAGTTTGAAAATGACACTAAAATAGACAGTATTGTGGACAGTGAGGAAAGTTCTCAGAAATTGTAGCAGGACCTTGATCAGCCAGGGAAGTGGGCCAAGAAATGGCAAATGAAGTTTAATACGGACAAGTGTGAGGTCTTGCATTTGGAAAGTCAAATCAAGGCAGGAATTTCAAGGTGAATGGTAGGCCTTAAGGAGTGTACTGGAGCAGAGAGACCTTGGAGTTCGAGTACACAGTTCTTTGAAAGTGGATTACAGATAGACAGGGCAACGAAGAAAGCTTTTGGTACAATGGCCTTCATCAATCAGGGCAGTGAGTATCGCAGTTGGAAAGTTATGTTGCAGTTATACAGGACTTTGATGATGCCGCACTTGCAGTATTGTGTTCGGTTTTGGGCACCTTGCTTTAGGAAGGACGTTATTTAACTGAAAAGAATGCAGAAGAAATTTACGAGGGTGTTGCCAGGACTCATCAGTCCGAGTTACAGGGAGAGGTTGGGCAAGCTCGGACATTTTTCTTTAGAGCATAGGAGACTGAGGGGCTATCTTATAGAAGTGTATAAGGTCATAACAGACATGGATAGGGTGAATGCACTCAGACTTTTTCCCAGAGTTAGGGAATGGAGGACTGGAGGGTATCAGTTTAAGGTTAGAGGATAAAGAATAAAAGGGAACCTGAGGAGCAACCTTTTTACACTGAGGGTTGTATGCATACGGAATGAGCAGCAAGCAGTAGTTGTTGAGGTGGGTACATTAACAACATTTAAAAGGCATTTGGACAAATACATAGATAGGAAAGACTTAGAAGAATATCGGCCAACTGCAGGGAAATGGGTTGAGCGTGGATGGACATTTCGATCGGCATGGACCAGTTTGGGCCAAAGGGCCTGTTTTCGTACTGTAGAACTCAATGACTCTATCTGGGACTCCACTTTCAGGAACCATGAAACTGCACTCCAAAGTCTCTTTGTTCAGCAACACTCCTCAGGACCTTGTCATTAAGTATACAAGTCCTTCCTTACCTGCCTTTCCAAAATGCAGCAAGTCACATTTATCTAAAGTAAACTCCATCTGGCACACTTGGCCCTTCTGATCAAGATCCCAACGCACTTCTTCGCTGTCCACTGCACCACCAGTTTTGGTGTCAGCTGCAAACTTTTTAAGCATAACTCCTACTTTTACATCCAAATCATTTATATAGATGACAAAAAGCAGTGGATCCAGTACTGATCTTTGTGGCACACGACTAGTCACAGGCTTCCAGTTTGAAAAGTGACCCTCTATCACCACCCTATGTCTCTTATCTCTGAGCCAGTTCTGTAACCAAATAGCTAGTTCTCCCTGCATTCCATGTGATTTGACCTTGTTAACCATGAAACACATTACAGAAGCCTATGTAGATCATGCCCACCGCTCTACCTTCATCAATCCATTTCATCACTTCTTCAAAAGCTCAATCAAGTTTGTGAGACGTGATTCCCCACACACAAAGCCATGTTGACTGTCCCTAATCAGTCCTTGCCTTTCCAAATACATGTAAATCTTGTCCCTGAGGATCCGCTCTAACAACTTCGAGTCACAGAAATGCACAATGCAGAAAAAGACCCTTCGGTCCAAATCATCAGATATCCTAAATTAATCTACTCCTGTTTGACACCATTTGGCCCATTTCCCTCTAAACCATTCTTATTCATATACCCATCCAGATGTCTTTTCAATGTCATAATTGTACTAGCCTCCACCACTTCCTCATCAGCTCATTCACCACTTTGTGTGAAAAAGTTGCCCCTTCAGTCCCTTTTAAATCTTTCCCCTCACCTTAAACCTATGCTCTCTAGTTTTGGACTCTGCACCTGGGGCAAAGAGTTTGTTGATTCACCCTATCCATGTCCCCTCATGATTTTATAAACCTCTATAAGGTCACCCCTCAGCCTTTGACACTCCAGGGAAAACAGCCCCAGCCTGTTCAGCCTCTTCCTTTCGCTCAAACCCTCCAAACCTGGCAACATCCTTGTAGATCTTTTTCGAACCCTTTCAAGTTTCACAACATCCTTTCTTTAGCAGGGAGACCAGAACTGTATCCGGTATTCCAAAAGTGGCCTAACCTGCACACTACTGATTTCAGCCTCACCAGTTTATCTAAAACCCGAGAAAACTCTAAATCAGAAATGAAAACAGATATTGCTGGAAAAGCTCAGCAGGTCTGGCAGCATCTGTGGTGAGTAATCAACGTTAATGTTTCATATTGTTCTGACAAGGGGTCACTTGATCTGAAACGTTAACTCGGATTTCTTTTCACAGATGCTGCCAGATCTGCCAAGCTTTTCCAGCAATTTAATTTTGTGACCTATCTATAGTTCCCTGGCTTTTCCTTACCACCTTTCTTAAATAGTAGCACCGTGTTAACCAACCTCCAAAATGTCCGACACCTCACCTGTGGCTATCAATGATACAAATATTTCAGCAAGGGGCCCAGCAACCACAAGTTCTCGAGGATACCTGATCAAGTTCTGGGAATTTATCCCCCTTTATGTGTTTTAAGATGTTCAGCACCTCCACCTCTGTAATATGGACTTTTTCCAACATGTCATTATTTATTTCCCCAAATTCTCTAGCTTCCATATCCTTCGCCACAGTAAACACTGATGCAAAATAATTAGCGACAGTGACCATGGCTTTGTGCAGGGCAGGTTAGGTCTTACTAACTTGACTGAATTTTTTGAGGAGGTGACAAAGGTGATCGATGAGGGTACAGCAGTAGATTATGTTACATGCATTTTAGTAAGGCTTTCAACAAGGTTCCTAATGATAGACTCATCCATAAATTTAAGATGCAAGGGATCCACGGTGACTTGGCTGTTTGTGATTGAGAATTGGTTTGCCCATAAAAGACAGAAGATAGTGGTGGAAGTGTGTTTTTCTGACTGGAGGTCTGTGACTGGTGGTGTTCCACAGGGATCCGTACAGGGGCCTCTGCTGTTTGTGATATATATAAATGACTTCGATGTGTGGATTAGGAAGTTTGCAGACAATACAAAGATCAGTGGAGTTGTGGACAGTGTAGAAACTTGTTAAAGGATTCAGTGGGATATAGATCAGTTGCAGATATGGGCGGAGAAATGGCAGTTGGAATCGAATCCAGTTAAGTCTTACGTACTGTAGGTTGGGAGATCAAATGTTAAGGAAATATACAGTTAATGGCAGGACACTGAATAGCATTAATGTACAGAAGGATCTTGGGGTTCAAATCCATAGCTCTCTAAAAATGGCCATGCAAGTACAGAAGGGAAAGAAGGCGTACATAGCATTCTTGCCTTTACTTGAGTACAAGAGTCAGGAGGTCACGTGCAGCTTTATAGGACTTTGGTTCGGCCACACTTAGAGTACTGTGTTCAATTCTGGTTGCCGCAGTACAGGAAGGATGTGGAGGTTTTGGAGAGGGCGCAGAGGAGGTTTACCAGGATGCTGCCTGGATTAGAGAGTATGAGCTATAACGAGAGGCTAGAGAATCTCAGGTTGTTTTCTTTTGAGTGGCAGAGGTTGAGGGGAGACAATAGAAGTTTATAAAATTATGAGATGCATAGATATGGTTGATGGTCAGAATCCTTTGCCGAGTTGAAATGTATCATATACATTGAAATGTGTAATGGGGGCATGCATTGAAAGTAAGAGGGGGAAAGTTCAAAGGAGATGTGAAGGGCAGCTTTTTTTACACAGAGATTGGTAGGAGCCTGGAATGGTGGTGGAGGAGGCAGATACAATAGGGGCCTTTAAGGGACTTGTAGATAAGCTCATGAATATGCAAGGAATGGAGGGTTTTGGACCAATGGCAGGCAGAACAGATCAGTTTCATTTGGCATCATGTTCGGCACAAAATCGTGGGCCAGTCTCTGTGCTGTACAGTTCTGTGTCCTAAAATACTCACTTAGTATCTCCCCCCACTTCCTCACATTGGTGGGCTTGCTGATCTTTAAGATGCCCTGTTCTCTGCCTTGTTTCTCTGTTTTCCTTAATGTATTTGTAGAATTCCTTTGGATTCTCCTTAACCGTGTTGGCCAAAGCTATTTCATGTCCCTTTTTGCCCTCCTGACCTCCCTATTAAATATACTCCTACTGCACTCCTACTGCCTTTATACTCTTCTTGGGATTCATTCAACCTCTGCTGTCTAGACCTGACATATGCTTCCTTCTTTCTCTTAACCAAACCCTCACTTTCTCTAGTCATCCATCATTCCCTATACCCACCAACCTTGCCCTTCACCTGAACTGCAACATATTGTTTCTGGACTCTCGATATCTCATCTTTGAAGGCTTCTCACTATTCAGCCCTTCATGTGCAAATATCCACCTCCTACCAATTTTTAAAAGCTCTTGCTTAAAACTGTTAAAATTGGCATTCCTCCAATTTAGAACATTAACTTTTAGATCCAGTCTATCCTTTTCCATTACTATTTTAAAATGAATAGAATTACGATTACAGGCCCAAAGCGCTCCCTCATTGACACCACAGTCACCTGCCATGCCTTATTTCCCAAGAGTAGATTGAGTTTTGCTCCCTGTCTAGTAAGTTCATCCACATATTGAATCAGAAAATTTTCTTGTAAGCACTGAACAAATTCCTCTCCATCCTTGCCTTTATCACTATAGCAGTCCCAGTCTAGTTTGGAAAGTTAAAATCCCACTCTATTGTTCTTACAGATACCTGAGGTTTTCTTACAAATTTGCTTCGGAGTTGCTTGATGAATATTTGAGGGAGGGAGTCTATAGTATAATCCCAATAAGGTGATCGTCCCTTTCTTATTTCTGGAGTACTGTGTGCGAAATAACTCTACCGAGGCTTGTTCCCTGTCACCAAGTCACCTGTATTGACACACGAACAGTCCTTGACTGTAGTCCTGCCTCAAGCAGAGTCAGGCACCGGAGTGACAATATCTCTGACACGCAAACTTTTTGTGTCAGTTAGGGCTCCTTGATTGAACCAGAGTACCAGCGCCGATCAGGGAACGTATTCTGTAATGACCAGGTGGCTGACCTCATTACAATCACTGCAGTGTGCAGTTCTGGTCACCACACTATAAGAAGGATGTGATTGCATTGAAGGATATTCACCAGAATGTTGCCAGGGATGGAATATTTCACCCATGAAGAGAGGCTGGATAAGCTCAGGTTTGGAGCAGGGGAGGGGAACCTGATGGAGATGAATAAGAGGATGAGGAGTATGAACAGGACGAATAGAAAACATCTATTCCCTTCATTGAAGGGGCAACAACAATGGGCATACTTTTAAAGTGAAAGGCAGCAGGATTAGAAGGGATTTGAGGAAAATCTTTTTCACCCAAAGAGCGGTGGGGGTCTGGAATGCGCTTGAGGTGGGAAACCTCACAATCTTTAAATAGTACTTGTATGAACTCTTGAAGCACCCTGACATGCACAGCTCTGGGCCCAATGCAGGTAAGTGGGACTAATGCAGGTAGTTGTATGCTTCTGACAGTGCAGATCTGATGGACTGAAGGGCCTCTTCTCTACTGTATGATTCTATGAGGTGAGGGTCCTGGAGAGGGTGCAGAGGAGATTTATTGGAATGGGTTGGGGGCTGAGGAATTTTGGTTGCAAATTTAAATTGGAGAAACTGTGGTTATTCTATTTGCAGCAAGGGACTGTGGCAAAGTTCAAATAGGTTTAGATAAGGAGATAAAGAAAAGTTGATCCTATTAGCTGATTGTAAGAAGAGAGTGGAATATGTGGAAGAAGTGGTATGCAGCGTGTGACCATAAGCTAATATTCAATGCTTACACTGAAAATCTGATAACACCCAGTTCCTAATGAAGTGACTAACTCAGATCTTGATTTGACGTTTAATTTTCAGCTTCCTTTCTGAAAATCCTCTTCCAGTATCCTGCAAAAGAGATTTACAAAAACCATCACTCCCAGGCCAGGACAGAAATTCAGAAGGGTCAAATATTTCTTTAGGTTTGAGTTTGTTATATATAAATCCTCCCATTCTGACACCCCCAGAGGAAGACCGTTGAACCTCTAACCCTGTCACTCTAGGAGAAAAATTGACAAGATTCTCTTCTCCTGTATCCTCATCCAGATGGCCATACATGTATTCTGTTCCGCATTTCCTCTTTTTATCATCAGCTGTTCTGGGTCATGATTTTTTTTGCTGTGGATCTTCATATTACTGATCACAGCTCAGATCATTCAGGCAGAACACTGGCTAGCATTATTGCCTCACAGTGCCTGGGAGCTGGGGTTGATTCCATTGTTGGGGGAGAAAGTGAGGACTGCAGATGCTGGAGATCAGAGCTGAAAACATGTTGCTGGAAAAGCGCAGCAGGTCAGGCAGCATCCAAGGAGCAGGAGAATCGACGTTTCGGGCATAAGCCCTTCTTCAGAAGAAGGGCTCATGCCCGAAACGTCGATTCTCCTGCTCCTTGAATGCTGCCTGACCTGCTGCGGTGATTCCACTGTTGGGCAACTATCTGTGTGGAGCTTGCACATTCTCTCTGCATATGCATGGGTTTCCTCTGAGTGCTCCAATTTCCTCCCAGAGTCCAAAATCGTGCACTGGTCATGCCAAATTGCTCATAGCGTCCAGCGTTGTGCAGACTGGTGGGCGGGGGGGTGGCGGCGCCATCGTAAATGCAGGGTAGGGGTTGGGATGGTCTTTGGAGGGTCGGTGTGGATGCCATGGGCCGAATGGCCTGCTTCCAAGGTGTAGGCATTCAATGACACAGGGAAACTAGAGATCATGATTTGCCTCTCTTTGCTTCTCTACCGACGCTCTGCTTCATCAGCAATACACTGCAACTCAAGGATGTATGGCAGCTTCGTGGACAAATTGTGGCCATTCTGAAACTGGTCCTTGGAATGTCAAAGTCATTGACACAATTGCCCCCCAAAAAGATGGCGGCCGCGCATCCTTCCCGGCATACATTGCTCCCAACAAAAATGGCGGCCGTTAGCTCGGGCCTAACGCTGGAAGCCGCGGCCTCACTCTGTGTAAACAAGTGGACCAGAAAACCTATTTCGAAGAGGCTGGGACTTACGCAACGTGTTTAATAAACCTCCCCATCCATCAACCGGGTCCATCGCTCCCTCGGCACCGCCTTTTTTCTCATCGTTGACGGAGCCGACATAAACGCTTTCACCCATCGCCCGCAATCACTCCGCGCATGCTCCATACACGCCAACACAGTGCGCATGCGCGTCTGCTGTTGGGTCCCAAACCAAGAGCTGGGAATGCTGGGTAACAGAGAACATGAGCAAGAGGGCTATGCATGGGGAGAAAAGCAAGCCAACGTTTCTAGTCTAGGTGACTCTTCATCAGAGCTGAGGAGAAGTGTGGAGGAAAAAAAAAGATGTTGATAATGGCAGAACAACGATGTGTCCAACTGCTAGATTGGAAAGAGCAGACAGCCCCACTAGAGTGGGGAATGGGTGAGGGGACATGGTGTCAGAGAATATAACCAGTAAAGCTAAAAGAAAGTGCATGAGTGGGTTCATAATGAAGGTGTTGAACTCAATGTTGAGCCCAGAAGTTTGTAAAGTGCCTAGTTTGAAGATGAAATGTTGCTCCTCTAGTGGTGCCATGATTTGTTGGAGCATTGTAGTATGCCGAGGACAGATTATTTAGGCATGCAAGCAGGACGCTGCGTCAAAACGACTATTTACTGGAAGGTTGGGGGTCATGCTTGGTGCATGGGCCGAAGATATTCAGCAAAGTGGTCACCCAGTCTGTTTGATTTCTCCAATGTAGAGTAGGCCACATTGGCTGCAGAACATACAATACACAAGTTTGGAGGAGGTACAGATGAAATGTTGCTTCACCTGGAAAGACTGTTTAGGTCCTTGAATGGGGAGCAAGGAGGAGGTAAAGGTGCAGGTGTGGTTACATGGGAAGGTACTGTGGGAAGGGTGGGGCACGGAAGTTAATGTTGGTGATTGAAGAATGAACCCGTTCCTTTGCTTACTTTTAGTTTTTCTTGTTACTTTCTCTGTCACCATATCTCCACCTCCAGTAAGACTGTCAGTTCTTTCCATTCTGGCAGGTGGACATACCATTGTTCTGCCCTTCTCACATTCTGATCACTTAAGCTGAACTAACAACATCCTTTTCCCCCAGCACTCCAACCCTGCCCTCCCCACTATTGCGTAAGTGCTGCTTCCTCCACACTTCCCTTCAGCTCTGATGAAGAATTATCTAGACTCAAAACATTAGCTTGCTTTCTCTCCATGAATGCTGCCTGACCCGCTGCGATCTCCAGGTCAATTTGTTTCCAATATAGATTGAAGCATCTGCAGTAATTTGCTCCTACCTGTGCTGGGTAACAGACCTGGCACTGAAGACTTGATGTCTTGTAACGTGATTTATTTTTGTTGTATTTCAGTACAGGCAGAGGCAGAGAAAGCTAAATGAAAAAACTAGGCATCAAATTTGACTAGAAGCTGTCAGCAGGGCGACAATCCATCAAGTGAGCCACACCTCCTCTATTGAAAATCCTTATTATGATATATATATAAACGGTGCAACATCCTGGGGATTACAACTGACCAGGAATTGTTTGCATCAGCAATATAGATAATGTGGCTACAAAAGTAGGTCAGAAGCTCAGATATTTCGGGGCAAATAAATCACCTCCTGTCTCCTAATACCCATCCATCATCATCAACTATGTGATCAAATATTCTCTGCTCATCTTGAACAATGCAGCTCCAACAGCATTCAAGACGACACCATCTAGAACAAAATATGGATGGATTGCCAATCCCTCGATTCCCTCCAACACCAATGCACAGTAGCAGCACATTTTAGCATGTACAAAATGTACTGTAATAACTCACTGAGGCTCTTAAAACACACCTAAACCCACAACCACCACCACCTAGACAGAGTTCCATAGATTCAAGATAGTGTCACTACCTGCAAGTACCCGTCCAAGCCATACACCATTCTGACTGAGAACGATATCACTCACCCTTCACTGACACTGAGTCAACATTTTGGTATTCTCTTTCTCACAGCACTAACCCTAATTACCCAATCCACCCTCCTAGTGCTGTACATCTAGATCATTCAGATTAATTCAGCTAAATTTTACAATTTGCCTTTGTGTTTTTATGAAATCTTTCTCACTTTTTTTTCTGTTTTAAATCAATTTTACAAACCAAGTAATTGGGACGATTTTCATTGTGAAAGTCAAGCCATCAGGATTTGATGAAGTGTTTAATTCATTGTAATCTGAATAGCGTAGCATTTCAAAACTGTAAGAAAACAGCCAGTTCACAAGTCTCATCACACTGAGGAGACACCCGGCCATGTGGGGACTGAGAAGGGATCAAGTTACTCATCAAAGCTGGAAATGCACTGATGTGCACACACTGTGAATAAGCCATTCAGCTGTTGAGTGTAGGAAGTGATTCATTCAATTATCCATCCTGCTGACCCACCAGCGACGTCTACCTGGGGACAAATCATTCAACTGTTTAATGTAGAGGAGGGAATTTCCTCATTGATCCCACCTGCAGACACACAAATTGATAATGTTCACTTTGAGCGTGGGGAGGAATTCATTGTCAGATAAACTGCTTGAAACATACTGGTTAAAATATCTCTTTTAAGTGCCCAGACTGTGGGAAATACTGTGCAGGTTCTGAGGACCTGATGTCTCATCAGTGTGTTTCTCGTTGTGGTACTAAGTTCAGGTGACAATTGCTACTCACCGCAGGCTGGCAAGCTCACAATAGGGAGAAATAGTTCACTTTGCTCATGTATGGACACAGATTCATCTAGCCATCCATTCGCCTGAAACACCACCGAAATCATACCAGGGAGAGATCACTGATCTGCCTAGAATGCGGCAAATGCTTTAAAGGTTCCAGGGAACTGATGTCCCATCAACATATTCAGATTTGTTCAGGGGCTGCCATGAGGGACTATGTCAGCAATAAATGGTCCATATACAAACCATTCCATCTGACAGAGACTCGTGAGCAGTTAGGAAATGATAAGAAACAGTGAGGAATGATCAACGGATATTTTTTACATGATGGAAGGTTTGAGTTGGAGTTCCCCTGTGGTTGGCGTCGAGACCCTTTCCTGACCTGTTGTTAATCTGAAATTTTGTCCAACGCACAATTTCATACTTTGCAGACAGTAGGAAACTTGGGAGAATAGTAAGCTCCGAGGATGGTGAACAACCTGAAAATAATACTGACAAATTGGAGGAGTTGAAGTTCAGAAAGAACATGGACGGTACAAAATCAAGGGTAAGTACTCTACAGGGAGCATTAGCAGAGGGTCCTAGATGTAAGTGTGCATCAATCATTAAAGATGGCAGCACAGATAAGGAGAGCCATTAATGAAGCTGATGGTATCCTAGATCTTGTTATTCGCAGTATAGATTAGAAGAGGTTATGTACAGCTTATGTAAGGCACAATTGAGACCTCAGTTGGAGTATTATGTACAGGTCTGGGTGCCCCACTTCAGGAAGAATAAGAACTCATCGTAAAAAGTGCAGAAGAGCTTTACAGGAATGGTTCCAAGGATGAGGAATTTGTTATAAAGACAGTGTGAAGAAATTGGGAGTGTTTTCATTACAGAAGGTTAAGAGATTTGATTGAAGTTTTCAAAATCAAGAGGGTCTGGATGGAAACGGTTTCTGCTTAGACATGGATTGAGAACTGAAGGGCATAGCTTGAAAGTGAAATGCAAAAGCAGCAAATGCAAAGGTTCAGAAACCTTGTTCACAGCTGATAGTTAAGGTCTGGAATGCACTGCCTGCAAATGTGGCAGTGTCAACTTTAACCAAGACATTCAAGAGGGGGAATCAGATAATGAATAGCAATAATGTGCAGGGCTAAGTGGACAGGCAAGAAAATGACACTATCGTGTTGTTCCTTTGGACAGCCTGTGCAGATACAATGGGCAGACTGATCTCCGAATGCATCACAACAATTGAGATTCCGTTTTGATCTTTCAATGCAATCTGCTGCCGGGCTCTTCAGTCCACACAGCCTGATCAGGTTCACCACCTAGATCAGTCATATTGTGATGGAGGGCAAGCCTGTTACAAAGCAGGAATCAGAACACAGCAGTTAAAAGTAGCTACTCAAGGATGTCAAAGATTGGAAAGTGGTGTTCCACAGGGAAAAAAATGAATGCTCAGTTATTGACAATTTACATGAGAATGAGCATCAGAAATATAAACCCCAATTTTACAGCGTGGGAACAGAATTTCAGTAAAACCACAAACAGAAATTTAAAATTAATAAAATGTGGTGGCACAGTTCATTACATCTTTAATTCAATTGCTAACTGAACAAATCACAAAGAAGTGATAAACTGCTTTATTTATTAATTGATTATTATATTTAAGAGGTAAAGTTAACACTGAGGAGGACTACTATAAAGTCCTGGTTACTGACATGTACACATCAATACAGTGAGGAATTCTTGGTAACAAGCTGCAGATCCCAATTTATTTGGTGATCAAACATCCATTGTATCATTGCACCAGCATTTAAAGCTCCTGTGAACTCTTCAATTTGCTATTAATATGCACCGATTGATCCATTTTTCTTATTCATTCATGAGATATGGGCATCGCTGGCTAGGCTGGTACTTAATGCCCAGCCCTACTTGGTCAGCAGATGGTAGATGAAGTGGTAGAGGTGAGTATAATTATAAATTTAAAAGACATTTGGACAGGTTCATGAATAGGAAAGGTTTAAGGGATGCGGGCCAAACACAGACAAACGGGACTAGAAAGTTTCAATTTAGGAAACTTGGTCGGCTTGGACAAGTTGGACCGAAGAGTCATAGAGCAACAGACCCTATGGTGATGTTGAGCTTCCTTCTTGAAATGCTGCAGGTCATATGGTGTAGGGACACTCACAACACTGATTGAGGGGGTGGAGTTCCAGGAGTTTGACCCAGCACAGTGAAGGAACAGCAATTTACTTCCAAGGCAGGATGGGCGAGTGTCTCATAGGGGAACTTGCTGGTGCCGATGTTACCACGTATCTGTTACCTTTGCCCTTCTAAAAGGTAACAGTTGCAAGTTTTGAGGTGAGTTACTCACTGTCGAATTCCCAATCTCTGACCTATTATTGCTAAACGTCAAAAGCACTATATAAATACAAGCAGTTGTTGATGCGGGTTTAAAACACATCAAAAACTTCACCGATGATCGTCCTCATTTTTAAGGTGGAAACGTAATCCTGCCGTTTCAGTTTAGTCAGGAACACTGCACAGCTTTACACCAATCTCTGATTTAACAGAGTGTGTCCACAGAAACACAGCTATAATGGAGCTTCTCCTCTATTTTGTGGAGGTCGGAATGATGATAGTTACAAAACAGAAATCAGAGGCTGGATTCACAGGGGCTTTGGAACAGTATTTCCATCCATTGATGCTCTGTGGCTTTTCACATCACACAGCCTGATCTTGGTAAACGTGAAAATATATTATACAGAAGCAACTGTCACATATTGCTTCCACACCTTCAAATTAATCCACAAGGGGTCTTTGTTGCAGTGAAGAGATGAAAAAGACTAAAATACCGTCCCTCCCAGTGTGACTCTGAAGGATGATGGCCAGGCTGATATTCTGTTCCTGTTCTACATTCTTTTCCCGAGCTCCCACACAGGTGGGAGAGAAAAAAAATTAAAACAATGCGTTTGATATTTATCCAGAATAATAAGCAGCAAACTATGTTTATTTTGTTTTCAAAATCAGTATAAAGAAACCAACTTGTCAGAATGAAAGAATTCAATCCTTAACATGGACAACAGTAACAATAACTGCTGAAACCACCCCGGTCATCATTTGTGAATTCGCTGGTGTGTCAGGCAGGAGGATGACTGTGTGAAAGCCTTCCCACACACAGAGCAGGTGTATGGTCTCTCTCCAGTGTGAACTCGCTGGTGTATCAGCAGATCCTTTTTGCATTTAAAGGTCTTTTCACAGTCAGAGCACTGGAAAGGTCTATGATCGGTATGAACAAGTTGATGTGTCAGAAGGTGGGATGATCGAGTAAATCCCTTTCCACATATGGAACAGATGAACGGCCTCTCCCCAGTGTGAACACGCTGGTGAATCAGTAGGTCAGATGAATTGGTGAATCCTTTCCCACACAAGGTACAGGAGAACGGTCTCTCCCCAGTGTGAATGCGGTGATGTGTCAGCAGTTTGGATGGTCGATTAAATCCTTTCCCACAGATAAAGCAGGTGAACGCACTCTCCCCAGTGTGAGTGCGCTGGTGTTTCAGAAATCTGGACAGTCGGTTAAATCCTTCCCCACAGAAGGTACAGGAGAATGGACTTTCCCTCGTGTGAATTTGCTGGTGTTTCAGCAGGTAGGACGACTGAGTGAATCCCTTCCCACACACAGAGCAGGTGAAAGGCCTCTCTCCACTGTGAGTTTGCTGATGCCTCAGAAAGTTCGACGACTGACTAATTGCCTTCCCACATACAGAGCAAATGAGTGAACTTTGCTCAGTGTGAAGTTGCTTGTGTCTGAGAAGGTTGGATGAATGTGTGAAGCCCTTCCCACACACAGAGCACGTAAATGGCCTCTCTCCAGTGTGGCTGCGTTGATGAATTTCCAGTTTTGATGGGGAACTGAATCCCTTCCCACAATCGCCACATTTCCACGGCTTCTCCGCGGTGCTGGTGTCCTCGTGTCTCTCCAGGTTGGATGATCGATTCACACCTCCTCCCCACACAGTTTCTCCGACTGTGAGTGCTGTGATGTTTCTTCAGACTTTGCAATCAGTTAAAACATTGCTCCTTGAATATCAAATGTTCAGTGATACACAGTCACTGCTGCACTGAGTGGATCGGTCAGATTTTGATGGGATATTTGGTTTGAGATTCGTATCTGCAAAGTCTTCCTTTCAAAGATCCTACAAAAGGAGTTTACAAAAGTCAGTTCAGGATAGAAATACAGAACAGCAAATTTGAGATTTTAACCACTTTATCATGCTAATGGTATGTGGGTGTCAGAGGTAAGGCCATTAATTGTTGTCCATTCTAACAGATTGGATTAGATTAGATTACTTACAGTGTGGAAACAGGCCCTTCGGCCCAACAAGTCCACACCGACCCTCTGAAGCGCAACCCACCCACACTCATTCCCCTACATTTACCCCTTCACCTAACACTACGGGCAATTTAGCATGGCCAATTCACCTAACCTGCACATTTTTGGACTGTGGGAGGAAACCAGAGCACCTGGAGGAAACCCACGCAGACACGGGGAGAAGGTGTGGAGTTTGCACAGTCAGTCGCCTGAGGCGGGAATTGAACCTGGGTCTCTGGCGCTGTGAGGCAGCAGTGCTAACCACTGTGCCACCATGCCACCCCGGGCAGAGAAGTTGGTATGTGTAAAGTTGTAAAATGTGGAAAGCATTGAACGGTCCCTTTAAAAGATGTTTTTTTTCTGTGCTTAGCATTAAAACTGATTTGTAGCAGCAGCCTGAGTTTGCCAATACACAGAGCACTCAGACTGAAACATTTCATATCAAAAGGTCGAGCAGAAATTTTATCAAGGCAACAGGTTTTGAATTTAGCCAATCAATTTAAATCAGGCCCTTAGCTACCAAAAACTCATTAAATTTAAATCTGATGGTTTTGACAACCTAGGACCAATCCAATTGTAAAAATCGATAGGTCATCAAGACTAATAAAAGGAGGGAGCAGTTGAAAAATTGGCAGAGCTAACTGCCATCTGCCAGAGTTAACAGCTCTCAGCTCTTAGAGAAAGCACCATCCATATACCACGGTACTGCGGCACATCATCTATAATCCTGACAGAACAATCTACAGAGAAAGCACTCCTGACAGAGAGAGCTTGATGAAAGAAAGCACAGAAAATTCCAGAAGACACGTAATCTGGCTGTAATTTCAAGAGACTATATTATGGGGTTTTTTTTGTATATGAGTGGAATTCTTGTTTATTGGAACAGCATACCATAAATGTCTTGTTTTATTCGGGAATTATTAGTAGTTAGAGAAGATTTATTTGGTTTGTTACTAATTTAGTTAGGTTGTTCACTGTTAAGAGTTAGATAGATAAATTGTGCACTTGTTGATTGTGAAGTGAATGCCAGAGATTTCTTCTACTTAACCACTAAAAGTTGCTGAAAAAAATGGATTATGCACCTTCTCCCACTCCTTTTCATAGATTGTAGGGTGAAGTGCTCCCCTTTCAGGTGATTTGGTTTTAATTCCCAGAGAAGATGTCAACCTCGGCTTTGTAACAGAATGGGGGCTTGGGTCCGAAACCTGGACAGATTTGAAAGGATTTAAGGTACGATAGGTCCCAGACTTGGGGATTAGTGGTCTAGATCTATAGATAAAACTTAAGTGGGAAGTGGAAATCTGTTTAAATTTGGTTGCTTGTTGTTGGTTCAATCAAAAGTGGGGAAATGGCTCTTAACATTGCTAAAGGGGTTGAAGATGCTTCCCAAATTTGCTAAGGAAGTTTAGAAAGACAGAAGAATATGACCCTTGCAGAATTAGGCAAAAAGGCTAAAATTGGGCTTAACTCGGGTAAAATCAAAGCTGAAATTATAACAGAGTTAGCCAAGTATTTAGACACACCAAGGAAACAGTCAAGTGCAGTGGAATTAGAAAAAAAAAATTGAATTCCAAATGAGACAACTGGAGTTAGAAAATGAGCTTAAAAGGTTGGAGTTAGAAGAGAGCAAAAGAAAGGGAAAGAACCACTCCTGCAAAGGGGGAGAAAAGGAACGAACCACTGCTGCAAAGGGGGAGAAAAGGAACGAACCACTGCTGCAAAGGGGGAGAAAAAGGAAAGAACCACTCCTGCAGAGGTAAGGAAGAATATGTTCAATTTAGAAAAATGAATCTGAAACCTGAAGCAAAGAGACTTTAAACTACAGGATAGAAGTGAGGATGAGCAAACTCATCTTGGTCAACGGCCTAGTAGGGGTATACACAAACATTAACAACATTTGATGAAAAAAGATGAGGAAGCCTTTTTCATTTCCTTTGAACTGGCCAGAGATTGTGTGGTAATATTAATTCATACCAAGGTAGTAGGCAGGGCAAGTGAGGTGTTTGCAGTGCTGTCAGAGATGTCAGGAGAAGAAGAAGATGTAAAAAAGGCAATTTTGAGTGCCTTCGAATTGGTACCAGAAGCATATTGGTAACGGTTCAGAAATGTAAGAAAGGAACCAGGTCAGAGTTATCTCGAGTTTGAATGAATTAAACAACAGGTGGATGAGAGCATTCAAGATAGAAGACATATGGGATCATCGAGATATTATTCTGCTGGAGGAGCTTAAAAACTCATTTCCAGAAGTGACAAGAACACACGTTAAGGAACAGCAAGTTCAAAGAGACAGAAGAGCAGCAGCGATGACAGATGGGTACGGATTAGTGCACAAATTGACATCCAGCTTCCAACAGCGATTTCATTCTGTGAAGGATACCAGTTGGGAAAGAGAGAGATCCTTCAATGACAAACAAAAAGTAGATCATACTGGGAACAGTTTACCACAGGTGAAAAAAGAAACCAAAGAGGGTGAAAAAGAGGTGAAAGACCTCAGGAGACTTCAGTGCAATAAGGTGGGACACATAAATTCAAGATTTACTCAATTAGAACAGGAAGACTAGATAAAGAAGTTAAAATATTGAGAGATATGGGAGCTTGTCTGTCTCTAATAGTAAGAGATGAAAATATTCAAACTCCTTCTGAAATATTGCCTGAGAGAGTGGTAATCTGTGGAATAAGTGGAGAGAGGAGTAGTGTTCCCCTGTTTAAGATAAAGCCACTGAGTCAAATCAAGACTTGGGAAGTGATAATGGAAGTGATAGAAAACTTGGCTATTCCAAGATTAAAGTTTATTCTTGGAAATGATATAGCAGGATCACAGGTGGGAGTGATGCCCATTGTAGTGGAAAAGCCAAATGAAATCCAGGGAACTAAGGAGTTAAAAGAAAAATAACCTGGAATTTTTCCAGACTGTGTGGTGACAAGATCTCACAGGAATAAGTTAAAACAAGAAAGGAAAACAAAAGAGAAAGATGAAGGAGTTGAGGTCCAGTTAGCTAACACTCTGTTTGATGAGATGACAAAGGAAAAAACCAGATTAGCATGTGTTTAGTTCTGACAGATTAATGGAGTTACAACAAAAAGGTGAGACAATAAAGGATTTATATCACACAGCCTACTCAGAAAAGGAATTTGAGTGTATTCCAGAATGCTATTACCTTAAGGATAAAACCTTTAGGTGGAAATGGAGACCTTGGCAGGTTACTGCAGGTAAGACAGAGGCGAAGGTTCACCAGATTGTGTTGTTGGTAGAATACAGACAGGAAGCATTGCAGGTAACCCATGAATTAGCTGTAGGAGGTTCAGCTCGGAGTGAGGAAGACTCAGGCTAAGATACATCAGCATTTTTATTGGCCTGGATTACCTAAAGATGTGGTTGAATTTTGCCATACGCGTCATATGGTAGAAAGACCACAGGCAGTGATAAAACCAGTGCCTATGATGCCAATTTGTGCATTTGAAGAACCATTCACACGGGTTATGATTGATCATATAGATTCCCTCCCTAAAACCAAAAGTGAGAATCAGTATTTACGAACCATAATGGATATTCTTCCGGGTTTCCGGAAAAAACACTATTACTGAACGTCACGGCAAAAAAGGTTAGGAAAGAGTTTCTTACTTTTATTTTTAACCCTTATGGACTATCCAGGGAGGTTCGGCCAGACCAAGGGTCCAGTTTTACTGCCAAAGCGAGGAATCAAATCCAGAAGATTTGGACTTTGACATGCCTAAGAATAAATTGACTAATGAGGAAATCCTGAAGGAATGGGACAAGGTAGTGAGCGATCTCCCAGGAACAGAGAATTGATTTTAAAAAAAGGCTGTGACGACCAATGCCACAGTACACGGGGTTTGTAAGTTGGGTGGGAGGGTGTACTGTCACAAGGATGCAGAGATCCTTCAGCATGATCTGGACAGTTTGGGTGAGTGGGCACATCAATGGCAGATGCAGTATAATTTGGATAAATGTGAGGTTATTCACTTTGGAAGCAAAAACAAGAAGGCAGGTTACTACCTGAATGGCTGTACATTGGGAGTGTGCAGTGGGACCCGGGTGTCCCTGTGCACCAGTCGCTGAAGGTAAGCATGCAGGTGCAGCGGGCAGTAAAGAAGGCAAATGGTATGTTGGCCTTCACTGTGAGAGGTTTTGAGTACGGGAGTAGGGATGCGTTGTTGCACTTATTCAGGGCCTTGGTGAGGCCACACCTAGAATATTGTGTGCAGGTTTGGTCTCCTTTTCTGAGGGAGGATACTCTTGCTCTCAAGCAAAGGTTTATCAGGCTGATCCTGAGGATAGTGGGACTGATAAAAAGGAGGAGAGATTGACTGGGTTAGGATTGGTTCTGCTGGAGTTCAGATGAGTGAGGGGCGATTTCATAGAGACTTATACCATTCTAACAGGACTAGACAGTGTAGATGCAGGGAGGATGTTCCTGATGGTGGGTGTGTCGAGAACCAGAGGTCAAAGTCTGAGGATCGGTGAGGATCATTTAGAACAGAGATGAGGAGACATCTCTTCTCCCAAAGTAGTTCTGATGCCAAAACATTGAATGTATTCAAAAGCAACTAGATATAGCACTTGGAGTGAATGGGATCAAAGGTTACGGGGGAGAAAGCAGGATTAGGCTATTGAGTTGGATGTCAGCCATGATCGTGATGAATGGTTGAAGGGCCGAATGGCCTCCCCCTGTTCCTATCTTCTACGTTTGACATAGGCAATGCTGGTTTGATAAAACAACACCCCTACCAGCTTAATCCTCTCAAAGGAGGACAGGTTCAGAAGGAAGTGGAAGCGATGATCCAAGTTGACATTAGAGATAAATTAAATCAAGTGGAGTTTGCTGATCATGTTGGTCCTGAATCCTGATAGCACTTAATGATTCTGCATGGATTATCAGAAGGTCAACGCTGTGGCAAATTCTGACTTGTACCCAATTCCAAGGCTGAAGGATTGTGTGGGGAAAAAGTGAGTCGAGCCACTTACATCACAAAGTTGGACTTACTTTGTGGCTACTGGCAAGTACCATTGTTGGAGAAAGCAAGTTTCTGCTTTTGTAACCCAAAATCAACTTAGATTAGATTAGATTACTTACAGTGTGGAAACAGGCCCTTAAAGTAATGTCCTTTAGAATGGAAAATGCACCAGTCACTATTCAAAGGCTTATGAACAGAGCTGTTGCCGGATTGACTAATTGTGCCGTCTACATAGATGACTTAGTGAGCTTTAGCCATTCGTGAAAAGATCACATGAAGCATTTCGCAGAACTCTTTGAGAGACTACAGAAGGCAAAGCTGATCATAAACTTGACAAAAACAGATCTTGTGAAGGCAGAATTGACATTCTTCTGGCACAGCATTGGATACGGTCAAATGACATCGAGGAACAATCCTTGAAGAAGGAAGTATAACAATTTTTATGACGGAGTGGATTCTACAGGAAATTTTTAACCAAACTTTAGTACCATATTGGCACCATTGTCAGATTTGTTGAAAAATAGCACAAAATTTCCAAGGACAGAGCAATGCCAGGAGACGTTTGAGAATTTAAAAGTAGTTTTAACCACTGCATCAGTTTTAGCTATGCCAAATTTCCTGAAACACTTTAAAAGTCACCATCGACACAAGCGATGTAGGTGCTGGGAGTTATTTTGTGACAGGAGGAACTGGTTACTTTTCAAATAAACTCAATATTCACCAGAAAACTTCTGAAAATGAATTATTGAGTTCGGTAATGGCCTTGCAACATTTTAATGTTTACGTTGCAAGCAACGTATCAGAGATGACTGTGCATACCGATCATAATCCTTCAATATTTCTACAATGGTTTCAGGATAAGAACACATTTTGTTGGAGTCTCAAGTTACAAGCATTTAATTTACAGATTGTACATATTGCAAGTTGCAAAAATATTAATGCAGATTTAAAAGAAAAATGTGTATACAAGGTAGGAATGGTAGTGTTTCATGTTGTGCCTAAATAGAATTTGTATAAAATGTATAACCGTAGATTAATGATCAATGGATCTAGTAAAACGGAGTTAAGGTTTTAAGAGAGAAAAAAAGGCCATCTTTTCATAATGATGGTTCATTTTTTTTCTTAAGGGGGAGGTGTTGTGAAGTTGGTGTGTGTAAAATGGGGAAAAGCATTGTACAGTTTCTCTAAAAGATGGTGTATTTTTCTGTGCTTAGCATTAGAATAGATGTCTGGCAGCAGCTTGAGTTTGCTAGTACACAGAGCACCCAAATTGAAACATTTTGTATTGAAAGGCAAAGCAGCAGTTTTATCAAAGTAACAGGTTTTGAATTTAGCCAAAAATGTAGTAAATTTAAATCTGGTGGTTTTGACAACCTAGGACCAATCCGATTGTAGGTCATCAAGGTTATAAAAGGAGGAAGCAGATTGAAAAATCAGCAAAGCTAACTTCCACCTGTCAAAGTTAACAGCTCCCATCTCTTAGAGAAAACACCATCTATATACCACGGTACTGCAGCACACACATTTAAACTCCTGATAGAAGAATCTACTGTTAAAGCACTTCTCACAGAAGAGGAATTGACGGAGAAAGCACAGAAAATTCTAGAAGACATGTAACCTGGCTGTAATTTGAAGAGACTAAATTATTATTTTTTGTATACAAGTGGACATGTACTTACTGGAACAGCATACCATTAGAGTCTTGTTTTATTAGTTAGTAGCTAGAAGGGATTTATTTGGTTTGTTACTCGTTAGGTTGTTCACTGTTAGAGTTAGATAAATTGTCACTCGTTAATCGTGAGGGGAGAATCAGGGATTTCTTTTACTTAACCACTAGAAAAAAACCGAATTACACCCCTTCTCACGGACATTTTAAACAGATTATGGTTTGTGTGATTTGGTTTTAGTTCCCAGAGGGGAGGTCAACCTCCACTTTATAACCCACCATGGCAGATGGTGAAATTTGAATTCAATAAATATCTGGAATTAACAGTCTAGTGATGACTGTGAATCCATTGTCAAGAAAACCCATCTGGTTCACTAATGTCCTTTAGGGAAGGAAACTGCCATCCATACCCAGTCTGGCCTCCTACATGCGACTCCAGACCCACATCAATGTGGTTGATTCTTAACTGTCCTGCTTGTGATTAGGGATGGGCAATAAATGCCGGTCTAGCCAGAGATGCCCCCATCTCATTGCAGTCCCTGTGGTGTGCATGCAACCACAGTGCTGTTAATGAGTCCTTAGAGTTTCAGTGATTGAGGAGTGGCAATACAGCGCCAAAGTCTTACTTCTGTTGGCGAGGATAAGGAAGCTGAAGGTGTCCTGAGGAAGTCCTGCAATGGTATCACGGGACTGAGATGATCGACCTGCAACATCCACTTGCCTTTGGGCAAAGTCTGACTCCGGGCAGAGATTTTTATCCTGTATTCCCACGACTGTACTAGGCCTCTTGATGCAACACTCAGACAAATGCTGCGGCGATGTTCAATGCAGTCACCTTCACCTCACCCCCGGAATTCAGCTCTTTTTGTCTGTGTTTGGACCCTCCCTCTGTCTGTCTCTAAGACAACTCCTCTTTCAGCCCTCACCTCCGCCTCGACCGAGTACATCTCCTGACAAAGGGACGGTCCACAATGCCCTGCGCCCGGACCGATGAGCATGCGTACTTGGTGCGAGCCGGAGCGCTGTCCTGAGCGCTCGGCATTGTGGGAAATGCGACCGCCATTACTATGTCAGCACCCACCAGCCCCAGCCTCCGCAAATGTTCCAGCTCGAAAGACTGTTATCCTTCTCGTACATTAAAAAAAAATCGAATAGGGAGAAAATAAAGTGAACATTTCAAAGTATTTGTCCCACTAGCCAGGTTTTGAGTACGTTTTATTTCCTAAACCTGAAGCACAGAGAGGAATAAAACCGTTTATAAACCATGACGTGGGGGTGCCGTTGTTGGACTGGGGTGGTCAAAGTTAAAAAGAAAATCACACAACAGTAGGTTATAGTCCAACAGGTTTATTTGGAGCTTTCAGAGCACAGCGCCTTCATTGGGTAGCTAGTGGGCAGGATGATAGGACACAGAATTTACACTATATTACTATAAATTCTCTGTCCTATGATCCTGCCCCACTAGCTACCTGATGAAAGAGCTGCGCTCTGAAAGCTTGCACTCCCAAATAAACCTGCTGGCTTATTAATTAAACTGCATAATATATTACTGCTTGCAGCAAACCACGTGGGAATCATCCACTTCTCTGTTGGAGCCAAGAAAAAAACTGCCAGTTATACAGGAGCAGTATAAAATATTTAATACAGATAGCACCCACTCTCCGAAAGTAGAGCGTTTCCAGGAAACTTTTCGTAAGACGATAATGGTGTAAATGCATGATTTATATGGGAAAAAGTATCGCCTTTTTTTTCGTAAAAGTGAAAATTCTCTTCGGATTCATAAAAACAGATACAAATGTAGGTCTTTCGTAAAAAAACAAAATTACATAAAGTGAACATCCGAAAAGCAGGGGATACCTGTACTACGTAAGGTACAGAAATACAAATGATTCCATATCTATCCTAAATTATTTGTCACATCAGCAAGAAGTGGTTTGATTGGTCCAGTCATCCTATGTGCAACATTGTATTCAATGATGATTTTTGTTTATCTTGTAAAACATTAACTTTAAATTATAACACTTCTTTCTAACTCAACCACATAATCAACCCTTCCAATAAAGGGCATTTCTTAAGGCTTTCCACCATATTTTGAGATGAACCGAAATGGTGATTTACTTATATTTCATGTAATTTAATGACTGTACCTGATGCTCATGATTCAGCCTGGTATATATTGGGAAGATCAAACACAGATATAGCCACTTTGCAACTTCAAAATCCCTTCAGTTTCCAAGCTGGCCCCTTAGCTTCTGGCCATGTGTCATTTTAATTCTCTGTCCTAATCCAACACTGCACTATCCCAATAAAGCTCAGTGGGAGTTGGGGGAACAGCTCTTCTTTCAATTTGACTCTTTACAACCTCTGAACTCAGCAGTTTCTGCGGCAAAAGGCAGTGGTCAGAACCTGGAATTTTCAACCTGAAAACAAGATGGTATCTGATCCTGAAGAAATTTTGAAAGTTGACATGTATTTGAAAATGTGGCACTTACAGGGTTACAAAATACAAGTGGATGGATGGGGCTAAAATAACAGCACTTTGAAAGAAGTAGCACAAGTGCAAATTGTTGAATGGCCTCCTGGTTGTAAGATTCTATCTTTTGAGGAGTTGGTCATTCTATTCATTAAATGTGTTCCACCCTCTACTTTATTTGCAGGTGTTTCCTAATTCACTCCTGAAACATCACACTAGGGAGAAACAAATGAAATGTGGGCACCATGGGAAAGGATTAAATTCTAAGTTCAGTTGCAATCTCATCAGTGCAGTCACACTGGAGAGAGGCCATTCACTTGCTCTGAGTGTAGAGAAAGACTCACTTTGTCATGCAATCTATTGGCTCACCAGTAAGTTCACACTGACCAAAGACCTTTTACATGTCCACACTGCGGCAAGAGCTTTAAAAGGTCTGGGCAATTGATGCGTCACCAACTTGTTCAGCCTGACGAGAGACTAATCAGGTACTCTCACTTGGAGGCTGAGTTCAGGCAATTATCTGGCCTCACACTGAGGAACACCCATTCACCTGTACAGAATGTGGGAAGGGATTCATTTGGTCATCCTGCCTGCTGACTTATCAGGCTTTATACTAGGGAGAGGCCATTCACCTGCCAGAGTGTGCAAAAGCATTTACGCAGTCATCCAAACTGCTAACACCAGTGATTTCACACTGGGGAGAGCCCATCCATCTGCTTCTTGTGTGCGAAGAGATTTGCTAACTCATCCACTCTGCTGAGGCACCAGCAAATTCATAAATAACTGCTGTGATTGGGCTTTTCTGTTAATCACGTACAGGCCGGAATTATATTCACTTTCTTTGCCAAGGTTAAAAACACCAACTCATTTTTAGGGAATATTATTCTGGACAAAAGTCGTATCAGCTCAGTGTTAAATGCGTAGTGTGTTAAATCTTTACAATATCTCTGACATAAGTTATTTCCTTGTGAAGGACTTTCCCTCTCTCCTCTCTCCTCCATCCTCACCGCCAACAAGATTTGATCTCTTAAGAGGATGTGACAAGGAAGGTGGAGAAAGAAGACAAGATATATATTTGTGCAAGGACTGCACAAAACACTACATCGGATAAACAGGAAGACAGTTAACGATCCGTATACACGAACACCAACTAGCCACGAAACGACATGACCAGCTATCCTTAGTAGCCACACACACAGACGACAAGCAACATGAATTCGACTGGGACAACACTACCATTATAGGGCAAGCCAAACAGAGAACAGCCAGGGAATTCCTAGAGGCATGGCACTCATCCACAGACTCTATCAACAAACACATCGACCTGGACCCAATATACCAGCCACTACAGCGGACAGCTCGAACTGACGACTGGAAGCGGCAGAGACAGGCTACTATAAATGCCGAAGGAAACAGTACAGAAGCGCTTCACAGGAGGCTCCCAAGCACTGAGGATGTCACCTAGACAGGGGACGAAACGTTTGCAAGACAAATTCCCAGCTCGGCGAACAGAACCACGACAACATTTAAAAAGCATCTGAATGGGTATATGAATAGAAAGGGTTTGGAGATATATGGGCAGGTGCTGGCAGGTGGGACTACATTGGGTTGGGATATCTGGACGGCATGGTCGAGTTGGACCAAAGGGTCTGTTTCCATGCTGTGCATCTCTATGACTCTCTGACTATGATTTTCCCAGCAACCCTTTCTGGTCTTGATCTTTATGATGTGTGTTTTCACTGATCGAGGTGGTCAGTAAGGAAGGAACTCTCCGATGCTGCAAGTCTCTCTCACTTAGTTTCTCAGTTTACGTTATTAGGAACCAGATAAAGTTTCCAAATATCAGTATTTCTGAATACTTTATAATCCCAAAAAGCTGAACTGTTAACTGTTTCCCAAACACTTGATCCAGCTCGATTTCAATCCAGTCTAAAGATCCTCTGGCTGTCAGCAATTCAATTTCATTGACGAGAAGTGGGCCATGAAAATTCATGAAATCCTCCCCTTTCTTTTCAGACCTTTGTGTTTTTTTTAAAAAAGTAATCTCTGCAGTATTCTTTGTATTGTTTGAGTGTGCCTTTCAAGGGAATATAGTTCTTATCCCCGATTATAACTCAGATGTTAATTAGAGTTTGCTATCAGCTTTACGAGTTCCTTGTTTTATAATCAATGGATTATTTCGTTTGAAAGGAGCCTGGTGAAAGTGTCCTTTAGTCTGCATAGTAGTACAGTCAGGAATTAATGACTGCTTTGGTGAACAAGTCAATGCATCTACCCAGATAATGTAACTGGTAGTGTAATAGAGTTGTAGTGTAATTGATTACCCCAGCACATTCCTACTGTCACAGTGTGAACAACAGTCTAACCTCCTTCCTTCAAGAGGGCTACCCTTGCATTGGGAACCATTCAAAAAGAGGTTCAGGAAGCCAATTACTGGGATGAAAGGATTATTATATGAGGAAAGGTCTGGGCTTGTAGCCATTGGAGTTTAGAAAAAGGAGTGTGGTGATCTCATAAAACATAAGATTTTGATAGCCGGTTAGCTGCTGAGAGGATGTTTTCACTTGTGGGAGAATCTGGTGCAGAGAAACTGTTTAAGAATACAGTCTTTGGTTTAAGCCAGAGATAAAGAGGAGTTTCTTCTCTCAAAAGGTTGTTTATGCTTGGAGGCTGGGTTATTGAAAATATTCAAAGGTGGGCAGACTTTTCATCAAAAAGGGACACGCAGTGAGATCAGTCATAAATTTATTGGATGGTAGAGCATGGTCGATGGGCCCACTCCTATTTCTCATGCCCTGACTAATCCATTGTTAACTTCCTGTGATCTACAGCTTTCATTCTTAATATCAGGAACTCCCTTTGAGAAAATATACAATGTATGAGCAGGTAGGGAAAGAGTTAAGTTTTGGGTTGCGTGAGACAAAGGCTCAGCTAGCATGACTTGGATCAGAAAAGAACTTGCAGTAAACAATGAGGTGCTGGAGGCAAGGGTAGTGGGTTGACGAGGTGAAAAAGCATTCCTTATGTAAAGCCAGTTAACAAGGTTAAGAACATTCATTGTATAATGCCAGATGGCTTAAACTTTACTATCAACACTTGCTGATTGTAATGGTCACCCAATCAATATGGATGCTGCCTTATTTGAATGCTGTTCCTTGTAAGTGACTATAGAATTCATTAAGAACTTGCTGTTTGAGAGACGACTGAGAACTCATGTCTACGTGCACATGGACGATCGTTCTCTCTCTGTCCAGGGCCCGGAATAAAGATGAAGGAGGTAAAGCCATACGGTGTCTCTGACTGTTTGCTTCGACACATAGAGCGACAGGGAAATGGGACGACACATTAGTTTTTGTATTATCTCCTAAATTTCTTATTCAGATGCATACATCTCAACTGCATCAATGATTTAAGTCAGGAATGAAGGTCGCAGGACTAAGCCCAATGCAACTTCACTGGAAGCAATCATCCTGTTTTATAAACAAACACCCAGTGACCATCATTCACTACTTCCTCCCATCAAGTAAACTTTGGATGCAAGTTGTAACTTGTGCTTGGATCTCGTGAACTTTACTTTTATGCTCAATCTGCCACATAAACTTTCTAGACCTTTCAAAAGGAACGGAGATAAATACATTCAAGAAAAGGGAATGGAAACGAGCTGAATGACTGAGATAAAGTCAGTGAAGGAGAGGAGGAGAAGCCCGTAAAGCATAAACTCCAGCACAGACCAACTAGAGCCTGTTGCCGTTAGCTATTATCAGTTCTAAAGAAGCCTAAGAAAATCTGGTACACAAGCTGAAGACAGGATTGGGAAGTGGGGTGGAGCCCAGAGTGACCACAGCTAGTTTGACAATCCTCAACTCTAATTTCCCACCTTATCCCAATAACCCTGATTCCCATATTGTGGACACACTACAAGTGTTCAGTGACAGAAGAGCTTTTAAATGTCTGATTTCAGGAAGATGTATGAAGGTTTTGTGGAGCTGATGTGTTTTTGATGCGTTCGCACCGAGAAGAGATCATTCAACTACTCCCACTGCTTCATAGGATTATGTTAACTCATTGTCAACCAGCACATTCACACTGTTGAAAGAACTGTCATCTGTTCAGTTTGGGAAAAGATTCAAAGCAGTCATCCACGTCATTAAGCAGCAATATGCTCATTTTGAAACAAAAACCTTTCAAATTTTGTGATCAGGGATTTAAAAGCAAAATAGATGTGATGTCTTTCTTACAAACCCATTGACAATGAGAAGCTGTTCATCTGTTTTATATGTTCGACAATTGTCACTCAGCTCACTAACTGAGACACTTGTGAGTTCAAGTGACAGCAGCAATTGCATTCTACTGTTAATCACAGTCAGGAAGGATTATGAGCGGCATGGTGCCTCAGTGGTTAGCACTGCTGCCTCACAGCACCAGGGATCCAGGTTCGATTCCAGTCTCGGGCCACTGTCTGTGTGGGGTTTGCATAATCTCCCAGTGTGTGTGTGGGTTCCCTCCAGGTGCTCTGGTTTCCTCCCACAGTCCAAAGATGTGCAGGTGAACTGGCCGTGCTAAATCGCTCAGTGTTAGGTGCAATAGTCAGAAGTAAATGTTGACAATAGTGTAGGGGATTGGGTCTGGGTGGGTTACTCTTCTGAGGGTCGGTGCGGACTTGTTGAGCCAAACGGCCTCTTTCCAAATTGTAGGGATTCTCATCAAAATGTTGTAACATTTGAGTTTTGCTTCTGCTGATGTTAATAATCATTGTAACTGGGCTGCAACTTGATATTTTGGAGACATGGTTAATAATTCAGCTGTCGATTTTCCTCTCCCATCTGAAAGTTTAACATCACCTGGCTAGAAAGGATAATCTGTGGAGGGATCGTTGGCAGGTACAGAGCTTCAGCCTGCACACAGCCCTTCAGAGTCACATTGAGAGGGACAAATATAGTGATCTTTCTCATCTCGCTTCTCTGACAGCAAAATCCCCATCTGAGTTAATCCTGAAAATGTAGAAAAAATGCTTCCCAGCCGCACTTTTCAATGGTTCTGACTCAGGCACAGAACAGAAAGCTACTTTATAATTATGCTTCGAGTCAGGAAGAACATCAATGAATGCTGGAAATCTGCTGCCAAATCAAGATTTGGTGTCAAACAGTGATCTGTTCCTGACAAAGTAAAACAACAGGTTTAAATTGCTGGTATAAAACCGACTGTAGCCCTTACATGCAACAACTACATTAAGGTTGGTGCTGACTTAAAATAGACCTGTTTGAAATAAATTGTTTAAAATCTGCATTAAAATGGCATGAGATGGAGGAGTTCACAGGAGCTTGTAAACCGCAGGTACAATTATACAATAGACGTTTAATCCACATAGATAGAACAACCTGTCTTTCTAAAGAATTCCCTGTTTTATTGTGAGAGATATCAGAAAAAAAAGAAAAACACACAGTCTGCCCATCAGATGCTTCTGTGCATGGTTTTTAGTAAACAATGATGCTGTGACCTCTTCAATGTGTCAGCAGGCTGGATGGATAAGCAAGCCCCTTCCCACGAGGGACAGATGAATGGCCTCTCCTCAGTGTGAACTCGGTGTTTCCCCGACTAAAGAATCCCCAATCAGTACTGCACTTCCTTTCTCCATCCTCCTTCTTCAACACTCCCACTCCCACAACCCATGCTACAATCAAGCTGCTTATGGTGCCAGAAACGTGGATCTGACTGTATTCCTCTGAGGCATCAATACCCTCACCAACATCCAAAATAATGGTTGGTGAGTCAGATCCATGACTGTCTGTTCATTCTGGTCTGTCTGGGGAGGTTACCTATTCTCTTCTTCCCACTTGTCCCTTGACCACCGTGGGTGGCACGGTGGCACAGTGGTTAGCACTGCTGCCTCACAGCGCCAGAGACCCGGGTTCAATTCCCCCCTCAGGCGACTGACTGTGTGGAGTTTGCACATTCTCCCCATGTCTGCGTGGGTTTCCTCCGGGTGCTCCGGTTTCCTCCCATAGTCCAAAGATGTGCAGGTCAGGTGAATTAGCCACGCTAAATTGCCCGTAGTGTTAGATGAAGGGGTAAGTGTAGGGATATGGGTGGGTTGTGCTTCGGCGGATCGGTATGGATTTGTTGGGCCGAAGGGCCTGTTTCCACACTGTAAGTAATCTAAGTAAATCTAAGTAAATGTGCTATTCATGTAACCCTCAGCCTTGCGAAAACAGTCATAGTCATGGAGTTGTGCAGCATAAAAACAGACCCTTGGTCCAACTCGTTGATGCCAACCAAATATCCAAAATTTATCTAGTTCCATTTGACAGCATTTGGCCCATATCCTCCTAAACCCTTGCTCTTCATGAATCCATTCAAACACCTTTCAAATATTGTAATTGTACCAGCCTCCCAGCACCTGCTTCCATCCATGCACCATCCTCTGCGACTTCCCTACATCTGGGGTAAAGACATTGGCTTTTCAGCCTATCCCCTTCATGATTTTATTAACCTCTGTAAGGTCACCCCACAACCTTTGATGCTCCAGGCCAAACAGCCCCAGCCTCTCCACATAGGTCAAACCTTCCAATATCAACAACATCCTTGTAAATCTTTACTGAACCCTTTCAAGTGTGACCACATCTTTCCTACTGCAGTTGAGACACCAGAACTGAACACAGTATTCCAAAAGTGACTTGACCAATGTGCTATACAGCTGCAACATAACATCCCAACTCCTATACACAATGCTCTGACCTATAAAGGAAAGTGTACCAAATGCCTTGTCTACCTGTGACTCTACTTTTAAGGAACTATGAGCCTGCACCTCAAGGTCTCTTTGTCTGGCCACTCTCCCCAGGATCCTACCATTAAGGGCATAAGTTTTGCCCCAATTTGCCTTACCAAAACGCAACACCTCATATTTATCTGAATTAAACTCAATCTGCCACTCTGTGATCCATCTGATCAAGGTCCCATTGTACTATGAATAAAATTCTTCACCGTTCACCATACCAAGGATTTTGTTGCCATCTGCAAACTTATTAACCATGCCTCAGATTTTCATATTCAAAATCACTTATGAAAATGATAAAAAGCAGTGGACCCAGCACCAACCCTTGCTGCACACTGCTGGTCACAGGCCTCTGGTCTGTAAAGCGACCCTTCATCATCACCCTGTCTGTTACCTTCAAGCCAATTTTGTATCCAAATGGCTAGCTCTCCCTCACCTTGCTAACCAGTTTCCCATGCAGAACATTGTCGAACATCTTACTGAAATCCATATAGACAACATCCGCTGCTCTGCCTTCAAAAAAGATATTCAAGCAAGTTAGCAAGTCACGATTTCCCACACACAAAGCCATGTTAACTATCCCTAATCAGTCCTTGCCTTTCCAAATATATGTAGATCTTATCCCTTAGAAACCCTTCCAACAACTTACACACCACTGACATCATGCTCACCAGTCTGTAGTTCCCTGTCTTTTCCTTACCTTGCTTGAATAATAACACCACATTAGCCAGTTTTCTGGCATCTCGTCTGTGGCAATTGATGATAGAAACAGCTCGGCAAGGGGCCTAGCAATCAACTTCCTTAGCTTCCCACAAGGTTCTGGGATACACCTGATCAGGTCTCAGACATTTATCCACCTTTGCATTTGAAGATGTGCACCATGTCCTCTAATGTAATATGGACACTTTGCAAGACACCACTATTTATTTCTGAGTTCTCTAGCTTCCATATCCTACTTGGCGTAAATACAGACACCACAATGTCTCTAAGTGCTGCTCAAGCTCTGAGAACCGAAGGTCTAGCTTCTGCAGCTGGGAGCACTTGCTGCACGTGCTCATCTAGGACACTGGCAGCATCCAGGCCTACCCACATATGAAAAGCTGCACATTCCACTTGGCTGGCTTCTCCTGATACCTCAAACCTATAATTCACGCTTTGTTTGTTAAACTTCCTACTCTCGCACTAAGATTATGAAAAGGTTAACTGTAACTAAGTTCCCACTCATCCAACTCTGTTGGGATAAGAAAGGGTTAATCAGTAGTTGCCAGGTGCCCAGTACTCACCAGTCTGGAGTCTCTCTCACCTCTTGAACTTATGCCATCAACAGGAGCTGCACGGAAGGTTCCTGCAGCTTCCAGTTCCTGTGTCCCATCCTGCCTCTGAGATTCATGGTGTGTCAAGACTAGGCCCGAGTCTGCGCCATGCTAGATTTATAAGTTTACCAATGACTGTATCTCCACCTTTCCGGCTGCTGCTACGGGGTTTCCTGACTGCGGCTAAGTGCCCTGCTGAGACTAGATCCAAATCCGCACTGTGCTAGATTTACAGACTTACCAGTTTTTTGTCTAATTTCATTCATGGGATGAGGACGTCAATGGCTAGGCCAGTATTAATTGCCAATCCCTAATTGCCTAGAGGGCTATTGAGAATCAAACATGTTACTACCGGTTGGGAGTAACATGTAGGCCAGACCCGGTAAGGATGCCGGTTTCCTTCCTTAAAGGACATTAATGAACCAGATGGGTTTTTCCAACAATGGATTCATGGTCAGCATTAGAATAATTCCACATTTTCATTGAATTCAAATTCCATCATCTGCCATGGCAGGATTTGAACCCAGGTCCCCAGAACATTACCTGGGTCTCTGGATTAACAGTCTAGCGATAATACCACTAGGCCACTGCCTCCCCCGACTGTGTCCCGGCCTTCCCCGCTGCTGCTGCGGCATTTCCCGACTGCTGCTCCAAACTAAGTGCCCTGGAAAGACTAGGTTTGAATCCGCACTTCATTAGATTTATAGGCTCACCAGTTGCTGTGCCCCCGCCTCCCAGCTGCTGCAGCTGGCTTTCACAACTGCTAAGTGCCCTGTAAAAGCTCGGCCCTAATCTGGACCACACTTACCGGTTACTGCGTACCTGCCTTCTCAACTGCTGCTGCGGGGTTTCACCACTGCTGCTCTGTAAAGACTAGGCCGGAATCCGCGCTGCACTAGATTCATGGGCTTACCAGTTACTGTGTCCCCGCTTTCCTGGCTGCTGCTGCAGCATTTCCCGACACTGCTCCGGCCTAGGTGCCCTGTAAAGATTCAGACGTGAATTTCTAATTGTGGATTGTTGCTGGGTGAAAATTCTGTAAATTCTTATGAAAGCATTGTGGTTGTACCTTCACCAGCTTGTCTGCAGCAGTCGGTAAGAAGGAAACCACCATGTTCTCCCCATCAAAATTTAGATTAGACAGATGGACTCATCGCTGATACCCATATCCCAAGAATAAAGCAAATGCTGTCTTTTTAGAAGACACCACAGATATACCTATGAAAACAATGTGCTTCTTCTAATGCAGTGTAGGGACAGTGTCCATTTAGAAAGCAATTTTCCCAAGAATCTCCCCTTAAAGTCTCACGTTCGAATTTGTTGGGCCCTTCTGTGTTCCACAGTACTCTGGGTTAAACCCTGCAACTTCTGCTTCATTTCCGTTCCAGCTCAAACTGGTCTTGCATCAGAGTGAATTGACTCTTAATTGGTCTGTGGTTCCTAACTGGCTCATATTAAAATAAAAGCAAAACAGGATGGCTTCCCTGAAGGAACTGCTAGGCATGAAGGTGACCCAGAGCAAACACATCTGTGCGAGATGCTGGCATCTTGAAACACTGAATGTCGGAGCAGGAGCATGTTGTTCGTCTTTCGAGTTCTGCTCTACCTTCAGTACGATCATCGGTGATCACCAAACTCAGTACAGTGGTGCCTCAGAATCCGAATTCAATTCATTCCAGGAGGCTGTTTTGGATTGGATTGCGAAAAGTTCGGATTCCCAAACTATTTTCCCCATAAGAAATAATGGAAAGTGAATTAATCTGTTTCCGGACCCAGAAAAAAATTTACAAAACACTCTTAACTGCAAATACACATGGTTAAGTAAGGTGAGTAAGTGACCCAAATATCAAGTAATAATAATAAAAGCAAGAAATAAATGTACTAACATGAAAATAACTTCATCTACCTTAGTGAGGACTGCTAATGGTGAATGCACTTATTTGCTTCACTGCTCTTCTTGGGTGCAATGATGAATGCACAAGGGTGATAATTAAAAAAAAACACAAATCAAGGTGAAAACACAAGATAAACTAGTGATGGACACACGAGAGATGCTTTCACGACTATTTCCCGGGACAAACTGAACAAATAATGTGCAACCCGAACGGCACGTGGTGTTCGGGATTCTGAAAATGTGTCCGGATTTTAGGGCAAAATTTCCTCGAAATAATTGTTCAGATTCCAAGTTGTTCGAACAATAGGGCGTTCGGATTCCGGGGTCACCACTGTACTTGGTTCCTGCTTTCGCTGCACACATTTTGATCCTTTTAGCCCCAAGAACAAGATCTAACTCCTTTCTAAAAACTCAGAATTTCAGATCTGAGATGGGTAGCTGGAGTTTGAGGGGGAGATATTGTGCCACATCAATGAGCAGGAATCAAATGGTTGCCCCATTTACTTACACAGCAGCACAATCATTCAGATATTTCACCTGTGTGAAAGGATTTCCTTAGTTCCCCACCTGTAAAACTTCAAAAAGTTTCATCCACAGTCAGCACACTCTTATGAGAATCACAATGTTTAATTATTCCTCTCTCACTTGTTCACCCTACTCGGTAAGACCCAAATCATCTCACATCTAACATAGAATCCCGAAAGTGTGGAAGCAGGCCATTTGACCTACTGGGTTCACACCACCCCTCCAAGGAGCATCCCTCCCAAACCCAGCCTCCATTTACCCCCAAGACTAATCCTGTACATCCCTGGACACTACAAGGCAATTTAGCATGGCCAATCCACCTAATCTTTGTGACTGTGGGTGGAAACCAGAACACACAGTCAGTTGCCCAAGGCTGGAATCGAACCCGGTTCCCTGGCACTGTTAGGCAGTGGTGCTAACCATTGAGCCATTGTGCTGCCCCATGTTTGTTTGGAGTTGTCCTGCTGTTAATTACACTCAAAAACAATGGTGGAGGGTCTGTGTACTTTGATTGCTGTATCAATTGATTCAGTAATGCTCAATGGACAATGGGATACCAGTGGATATGGTGTATCTGTATTTCCAGAAGGCATTCAACAAGGTGCTGCACAAAAAGCTGCTGCATAAAATAAAGGTGCAAGGCATTATGGGTAATGTATTAGTATGGGTAATGTATTAGCCTGGATAGGAAGTTAGCTAACAGAAAGTAAAGTGTGGGATAAATGGATGTTTTTCTGGCTGGCAATCAATGGCTAGTGGTGTGCCTCACGGATTAGTGTTACAAAGATGATTTAGAGTTGGGGACCAAGTGTAGTGTGTCAAACTTTGCAGACAATACAAAGATGTGTGGTAGAGCAAAATCTGCAGAGCGATATAGAGAGGTTAAGTGAGTGGGCAAGGGTCTGGTAGATGGAGTACAATGTTGGTAAAGTGAGGTCACCCATTTTGGAAGCAATAACAGCAAAATGGACTATTATTTAAATGGTGGAGAATTGCAGCAGGCTGCTGTGCAGAGGGACCTGGGTGTCCTTGTGCATGAATCACCAAAATTGGTTTGCAGGTGCAGCAGATAATTAAGGCGGCAAATGAAATATTATAATTTATTGCTAGAAGAACGGGGTTTAAAAACAGGGAGGGAGAAAACAGAAATTGCTGAAAACACCCAGTAGGGTCCGGCAGCATTTGTGAAGAGAAACCAGAGTTAATTTTTCTGGCCTGGTGACCCTTCCTTAGAATTCAAAACATTTCCAGCAATTTCTGTTTTTGTTTCTGATATAAAGCATCCACAGTTCTTTTGGTTATTAAAAATAGGGAGGCTTTGTTGTGTTGGTGAGGCTACACTGGAATACTGTGTGCAATTTTAGTCTCCTTACTGGCGAAAGGATATACTGGCACTGGAAGCGATGCTGAGAAGTTTCACTAGATTGATTCCGAAGGTGAGAGGGTTGGCTTATGAGATTCAGTAGACTGGGGCTATACTTAATGGAATTTAGAAGATTGGTGGGGTAGGGAAGTCTTATAGAAACATAACATTATGAAATGAATAGATCAGGTTGACGAGGGGGGAACGTTTCCACTTATGAAATGAATAGATCAGGTTGACGAGGGGGGAATGTTTCCACTGGCAGATGAAAACCAGAATTAGGAGTCACAGCCTCAAAATAAGGGGAAGCAGATTTAGGACTGAGTTGATGAGGAACTTCTTTGTCCAAAGGATTGTGAACAAAGAACAAAGAAAATTACAGCACAAGAACAGATGCTTCAGTCCTCCAACCCTGCGTTGATCCAGATCATCTATCTAAAGGTGTTGCCTCATTTCTAAGGATCTGTATCCCTCTGCACCTTTCCCATTCATGTATCTGTCTAGATCTATGTTAAAAGATGCTATCGTGCCCGTCTCTGTCACCTCTGCTGGAAACACCTTTCAGACATCCACTACCCTCCGTGTAAAGAACTTTCCACACATATCTTCCTTAAACCTTTTCCCTCTCACCTTGAACTCGTGACCCCTAGTAATTGAATCCCACACTCTGGGAAAAAGCTTCTTGCTATCCATCCTGTCTATACTTCTCATGATTTTGTAAAGCTCAATCAGCTTCCCCCCCCCCCCCCCCCCCAACCTCCGTATTTTTAATGAAAATAATCCTAATCCACTCAATCTCTCTTCATAGCTCCATACCAGGCAACATCCTGGTGAACCTCCACTGCACCGTCTCCAAAGCATCCACATCCTTTTGGGAATGAGGTGACAGAACTGTACACAGTATTCCAAATGTGGCTGAACCAAAGTCTTGTATAACTGTAACATGACCTGCCAAATCTTGAACTCAATACCCTGTCCGATGAAGGAAAGCATGCCATATGCCTTCTTGACCACTTGTTGACCTGCATCGCTACCTTCAGAGTACAATGGATCTGAACACCCAGATCTCTCTGTACATCAATTTTCCCAGGGGTTTTCCATTTACCATATAGTTCGCCCTTGAATTGGATCCTCCAAAATGCATCACCTTGTTTTAATAGAATTTAATATAGATAAGTGTGAGGTCTTGCATTTTGGAATGTCAAATCAAGATTAGAGTCTCACGGTGAATGGTAGGGCCTTAAGGAGTCCTGTGGAAGAGAGGGACCTTGGAGTTCAGGTGCACAGTTCACTGAAACTGGAGTCACAGGTCGACAGGGCTGTGAAGGAGGCTTTTGGCACATTGACCTTCATTGGTCAGGGCACTGAGTATAGAAGTTGGGAAGTTATGTTGCAGTTATACAGGACTTTGGTGAGGCCACCTTCGGAGTATTGTGTTCAGTTTTGATCACCTTGTTATAGGAAGGGTGTTATTAAACTGGAAAGAGTGCAGAAGAAATTTACAAGAACATTGCCAGTACTCAAGGGTCTGAGTTATAGGGAAAGGTTGGACAAGCTAGGACTTTTTTCTTTTGAGGCCAGGAGACTGAAGGGGAAATCTGATAGAAGTCTGTAAAACCATGAGAGGCATGGATAGGGTGAATGCACTCAGTCTTTTTCCGAGGGATCGGAATTGGGCAATTGACGACTAGAGGGCACCAGTTTAAGGTTAGAGGGGAAAGAATACAAGGGAACCTGAGGGGAAACTTTTTTTACACAGGGGTTGGTACGCATATGGAATGAACTGCCAGAAGTGGCTGAGGTGAGTACATTAACATTTAAAAGGCAGTTGGACAAATGCACGGATAGGTAAGGTTTTGAAGGATGCGGAGGAGAAAGCAAGGACTGCAGATGCTGGAGATCAGAGCTGAAAATGTGTTGCTGGAAAAGCGCAGCAGGTCAGGCAGCATCCAAGGAGCAGGAGAATCGACGTTTCGGGCATAAGCCCTTCTTATTCCTGAAGAAGGCCTTACCCCCGAAACGTTGATTCTCCTGCTCCTTGGATGCTGCCTGACCTGCTGCGCTTTTGAAGGATATGGGCCAAGTACAGGGAAATGGGGTTAGCATGGATGGACATTTTGGATGGCATGGACTAGTTTGGACCAAAGGCCTGTCTCTGTGCTGTAGAACTCTATGACTAGAATGGTCAAGTTGTCTTATGACGAAAGGTTGAGCAAGCTACATTTGTATCTGCTAAAAGTTAGATAAATTACAGATGGCTACTTTCCCTGGAGCTTCGGAGGCTGAGGGATTGGGGTTTATAAAATCATGAGGGGCCTGGGTAGGGGAAATGAAGAAGGCCTTTTCCTTGGGGTGGGAGTGGGTCCAAAACTGGAGGGCATAGGTTTCTGGTGACAGGGGAAAGATTTAAAAGGTACCTAGTGGGCAAAGTCATCACGCAGTAGGTGGTGCACGTATAGAATGAGCTCCCAGAAGAAGTGGTGGAGACTGGTACAATCACAAAATTTAAAAAGGAATCTGGATGAGTATATGAATAAGAAGGGTTTATGGGGATATGGGCTAAATGCTGGGACTAGATTTATTTAGGATAGCTTGTTGGCATGGATGAGTTGGACCGAAGGGTCTGTTTCTGTGCTGTATATCTCTGTAAATTGATTAAAACATACAAGAGATCCTAACTGGCATTCACAGAGTGGACGTGAAAATGATGTTTCCTCTTGTGGGATAATCTAGAATTAGATCACATAACACAAGGTTATAGTCTAACTGGTTTACTTGGAAGCACTAGCTTTTGGAGCACGGCTTGCTCTGAAAGCTAGTGCTTCCAAATAAACCTGTTGGATTATAACCTGGTGTTGTGTGATTTGTAACTTTGACCACTCCAGTCTAACGCTGGCTCCTCCACATCATGCCTAGAATTAGATGACACTGCTCAAAAGTAAGGGTTCGTGTTGAACCAATCTCCTCGAATGTTTCAGGAATTCAACTTTTAGCATTGATAAGGAGGCAGTGGATGTGGTTTACTTGGGATTGGGAATACAGTGTTGATGCGGATACTGAACTGGCTGGCAGACAGAAAACAAACTGCAGGAATAAACAGGTCTTTTTTTTTTGAATGGCAGACAATGCTCAATCTGGTACAGCAGGGATAAGGTGCTTGGACCCCAGCTATTCACAATCTACATTAACGATTTAGATGAGGAAATTTAAATGTCATATCTCCAAGTTTGTAAATGACATGAGGCTGGGTGAGACAGTGAATTGCAAAGTCGATGTGGAAATGTTTCAGTGGGATTTGGAATCGGGGGAGTGGGCAAAAATGCAAGGCAGGTGAAGGATAATGTCGATAAACAGGAGGTTATCCAATTTAATCACAAAAACAGGAAGACCAATTGTCATCTGAATGGGGATAGGCTGGGAAAGGGGGATGTTAAATTAAATCCGGTGTTCTTGTACACAAGTCGCTGAAAGTAAGCATGCAGGTGCACCTGGAGGTGAAGAAGGCAATTGGTATGTTAGCCTTCATAGGGAGAGGATTTGAGTACAGGAGCAGGGATGTCATTCTGATATTGTACAGGGTGAGACTACATTTGGAGTACTGTGTGTGGGATTTTGGAATATTTATCTGACAAAGGACACTCTAGCTATGGAGGCTGAACAACAAAGGTTTGCCAGATCGATTCCTGGGATGTCAGGACTGACTGTATGAGGACAGAATGGATTGTCGGATCGAAACACACTGAGGTTGAAAAGAACGGGGGAAATGATCTCACAGAAACCAATAAAATTTTACAAGGACTGACAAGGTAAATGGAGGAAGATTGCTGTCAATGGCCTGGGAGTCGAGAATCAGGGGTCCTAGTTTAAGGATATGGAGTAGGCTGTTTAAGACAGAGATGAGAAAAAGAATTCTTTACTCAGAGTGGTGAGCCTGTGCTTTTCTATGGCAGCAAGGCCAGTTAAGGCAAACACTGAATGTTTCCAAGAAGACAGATATAGCTCTGAGGGTTAAAGGGATCAAAGAGTATGGGTTTAAAATGGAATAAGCTGAGTAGAATGAACAGCCATGATCACACTAAATAGTGGAGCGGGATCAAACACTACAAGGGCCTACACCTGTTCCTATTTTCTACATTTCTAGTCTGTTCAAGGTGGGATAGAAAAAAAATGAAGTGATTGTAACTGAGACACATATCAGCACAACCTCATCACCAAAGGATGAAAATCCTGTAACTCCTTACCCAACAGCAATCTGGGAGTAGCTTCACCACACAGACTGTAGCAGTGGACACTTTTCCATCGATCTCAGTCACTGGCATGTGCACAAGTGTCTCCCAAGAGCATACTGCATATAACCTGCAGCAAACACAGCAATGATTTAACCCAATAACCTTTGTTTTCAGCCCCATTCACACCAAAGACAGATAAATAAACAATTAAGAGCTAAATCGAGAGTTAAAAAAAAAGCAAAACTGACCAGATTACTTAATCAGTTTCCATAATGGATTGTTTCACAGGTACATAGGATTTTTAAGTCTTCATGCTGAAACATTAACAACCAAACTCCTTTTATAGACAACAGACAATAGGTGCAGGAGTAGGCCATTCTGCCCTTTGAGCCTGCACCACCATTCAATATGATCATGGCTGACCATCCTTAATCAGTATCCTGTTCCTGCCTTATCTCCATAACCCTTGATTCCACAATCCTTGAGAGCTCTATCCAACTCTTTCTTAAATGAATCCAGAGACTGGGCCTCCACTGCCCTCTGGGGCAGAGCATTCCACACAGCCACCACTTTCTGGGTGAAGAAGTTTCTCCTCATCTCGGTCCTAAATGGTCTACCCCGTATTTTTAAGCTGTGTCCTCTGGTTCGGCACTCACCCATCAGCGGAAACATGTTTTCTGCCTCCAGAGTGTCCAATCTTTTAATTATCTTATATGTCTCAATCAGATCTCCTCTCAGTCTTCTAAACTCAAGGGTATACAAGCCCAGTCGCTCTAGTCTTTCAGCATAAGGTAGTCCAGGAATTGACCTTGTGAACCTATGCTGCACTCCCTCAATAGCCAGAATGTCTTTCCTTAAATTTGGAGACCAGAACTGCACACAATACTCCAGGTGCGGTCTCACCAGGGCCCTGTACAGCTGCAGAAGAACCTATTTGCTTCTATACTCAATCCCTCTTGTTATGAAGGCCAGCATGCTATTAGCCTTATTCACTACCTGCTGTACCTGCATGCTTGCCTTCATTGACGGCTGTACAAGAACACCCAGATCTCTCTGTACTGCTCCTTTACCTAAATTGATTTCATTTAGGTAGTAATCTGCCTTCCTGTTCTTGCCACCAAAGTGGTTAACCATACATTTTGTCCACATTAAACTGCATCTGCCGTGCATCTGACCACTCACCTAACCTGTCCAGGTCACCCTGTAATCTCCTAACATCCTCCTCACATTTCACCCTGCCACCCAGCTTAGTATCATCAGACAGCCGCAGTTCAAAAACTCCAGCCGTCACTTATGTTTGATCATATCCTATCCCAGCCTTGCTGGTAGGAGTTGTCAGACACTGACCTTATTAATGGCCAAAAGAGTCTCCAGAGTTTTTGATGAAGAACCAACCTGCAATTAACTTTCAGGTCTGGCCTCCGAAACAAACACAATCTTGTTTGCTCTTTTTAACACATAATGCTGCTCACAGTCCAGAGGTCATCTTCAGCTCTCAGATTCAAACCAAAAATGATTTTTAACAAAAATATCAGCAAGGGTTCTTACACGTGCTCAGTAGAAAGACTTTTAACCAGTGACAGAGTTTGAGTGAGTAGGACACTGATCATTGTAGTTTAGAACAAAGAGATTGAAGCAAATCAGATTCTGAAAGGGTTTAACAGGGTAAATGCTGAGAGGATGTTCCCTCTCATTGAAGAGTCCAGGACCAGAAGGCACAGTCTCAGAATAAACAGCACCAATTTAAAACTAAGATGAGGAGGAATTTCTTCTGAGGGCTCAGAGAGCTGTAGGGGCAGAATCCTTGTATATATTTAAGGCTGAGATTGATTCTTCTACTGATCAAGAATCAAAGGTTACAGGAAAAATGCTGGAAAGTGGACATGAGAAATGCCAGATCAGACACAATCATATAGAATGGCACAACAGACCTGAGGGGGCATACAATCTACTCCTGTTCCTCTTACATATGGTCTACCAGTAGACTGTAGAAAGAGCTAGAACAAGTTACACAGCCTGAGTGAGTGTGTTCCAGTGAACTGACTGTGGAAAGAGTTTTAACTCAGACTGACATAAAAAAAAAATCACACTGCACACAGTTCAGAGAAATTATATGGGATGTTCTGTCCATTGGATGAGAATTTATTTGATCATCCGGCCAGGAGAGACAAAAGATACCAACAGTGTGGAGATACCAGGACAATGACAGGATACAATTAACTGCCTGAGCTGGCCACACTATGGTACAGTCACACTGGGGACAGAGCATTCACCTGCTCCATGTGCAGGAAGGATTCAGCTGCTGAGACGCCCGAAGGTTACAGTAGTTGGATTCTTGTGGGATGGTTGCTTTTTAATCACGTTAAGCTTCACGTCCCCTTCATATTAGATTTTTAACCACACTAAAGCCTCCCACCGGAAACAATCAATGAAACCGCAGAACCACAGATGGATACATTGGGGGGGCGGGGCGGAGTAACACAGCCACGCCCACTCAATACGTCACCACAACCATCACGCATGCGCACCGCCGTTGACCAGGACCGGTTTCGAGGAGAACGCCTGGAGGTTTGCCTGACTCGAGGCCCATATCTGGGGCTTGAAACCTAATCTAGGCAATCACGAAGCCTTCTCTTTACGCCAAACACTGCCCTCATCTTTAACCTTCACTCACCATCTGCGGATGTGAAAGACGAGCATTCCCCCTCCCCGGCCATCGCTCGCAGTACCACTTCACGCTCTCCCACCAGGCCCCGCTCGATTGATGACCCCCCTCTCGACCAATAGCAAGCAGGGGGCGGGACCGCAAGTGCAAGCTGATGCACCGGCCTTCCAAACAATTGGAGGAAACAAGGAGATGGGCGGGGCGCTCCAACCAATCCGAAAATAGGGGGGCGGGCCGAGCCGATCGGCCGTCTGGAGGAGTGAGGGGCGGGGCTACTCTTCCAACCAATCGGTGAAAGAGAAGGCGGACATGGAACAGTGAGCGCATGTGCAGTCGGTGTGCTGGAGCCAGAGTATTGTGGCCTGGACGGGAGGAGGAATGCATTCTGTGCACTCTCGTTTGTACATCTCATTCACCGCCTTGCCATGGAAGGCTGTGGATGCAACGGCATTGAGTGTGTATTTAAGACTGAGGCAGATAGATTCTGGATTGTCAAGGGGATCAAGGGTTCCGGGCAGAAAGCGGGAGAGTGGGGTTCAGAAACTTAACAGCCACGAACTGAATGGCCGAGCAGACTCGATGGGCTGAATAGCCTAACTTCTGCTCCCACGTCCTATGGTCTTACGCATTTCGGATCGTTCCTTCCAACCAGACATCCCAGCAAAAATCTTAACAGAGTCACTCCATTCACCAGCGCTTTATCATCAATCAGCACGGTGATAGGTTGGTTTGTTGGGTCTGTGGGAAAAGACTTTCCGAGGTTAGTGCCACTGGAAAGCTTTGAGAAATTCAAAATCGTGTGCAAAGCAGCCCCGGAGAATATGGCTTGGTACGACTGTTGAGCTTGGAGAGACTGTGGACCTTCCTGGGGGACCAGTGCAGATTTGCCTGTGATTGCTGGACTCCAGGGTTATATTATGAACTGAGGTTGCGGCATGGTGGCACAGTGGTTAGCACTGCTCACAGCGCCTGAGACCCGGGTTCAATTCCCGCCTCAGGTGACCGACTGTGTGGAGTTTGCACGTTCTCCCCGTGTCTGCGTGGGTTTCCTCCGGGTGCTCCGGTTTCCTCCCACAGTCCAAAGACGTGCAGGTCAGGTGAATTGGCCATGCTAAATTGCCCGTAGTGTTAGGTAAGGGGTAGATGTAGGAGTATGGGTGGGTTCCGCTTCGGCGGGGTGGTGTGGACTTGTTGGGCCAAAGGGCCTGTTTCCACACTGTAAGTAATCTAAATCTAAAAAAAAATCAGTCTTAGATTCATTACGGCACAGAAAGAAGTAATTTAGCCTATTTCATCAATGCCAATTTACAGAAATGCAGTTTCTCTAATTCCCATTGCTCTCCCCAAAACCCTGCAAGTTTATTTCCCTTAAATGCTTGTCTAATTTTCTTTTTGAAGCCATTGATTCTCTTCAGAGGAATGTATAGTACCAATCATTCTGGGGAGAAGAAGAGCTTTATTCCCCTCAGTTGGCTATTAGTATATAATATATTAGTCTGGAGATATAAAGGTTCCTGGTTGAATCCCAGGTCTTACCAGTCAATTTTGGGCAGCATGATTGGTTCCTGCGCTGTGGGGCAGCAGTGCAGAGTTTGATTCTACCCTTGGGTGAATATCTGTTTGGAGATTGCATGTACTCCCTCTGACTGCATGGGTTTCCTCCAGGTACTCATATTTCCTTCCATGGCCCACAGAATGGCAGATTAGGTGGATTGTGGTCCTTAAAATTGCCTGATACTGTCCACAGATGTATAGATTAGGTGGGTTAGCCATGGTCAAAACCCCATGTGGTATTACTGAGATGTGTTAATTGGGGTGAGTATGTGTAGCATGCTGTAAGGAGGGTTAGTGCAGATTCTGCGCTGTAAGGATTCTTGATTCTATTTCTTGCCCATACTGGAGACGGTTGGGCCTAATATACTACCCAACCTTTCACAATTTACATAAATCACTTCGATGAGAGGATTGAAGGCAATGTAGCTAAAGATGGATAGAAAACCATGTTGTGACCAAGACATGAGGTTGTATGGGCAAAATATCTTGCAGCTGGAGTATAATGAGGAAAATGAGAAGTCATCGTTTTTACAGGAAGAGTAATAAACAGCAGGGTATTCCTTCAGTGGATAATGACTGCAGAATTCTGAGGTGCAGAGGGATTTAGGGTTTACAGAGTATGAGTCACAAAGTTCGTATGAACATTTGGCATGTAATCAAAGTTAATGGGCTGTATCCTTTATGATGACAGGAATCTAACATAAATCTAAATGTTCTGCTTCATTTTATAGGAAATTGGTGAGATCACAACTGGATTACTGTGTGCAGGCTTTGATGGTCTTTTGTAAATTTATTGGAAGTGGTTAAGGGGAGGTTTATGAGATTGGTACTGGAATCAGCAGGTTGTCCAAGAAAGACAGGTTTGGAAGGCAAAAAAGCAAAGGAGGTGGGTTAGAACTGCTGACTGAAACAGGAAATTAATGTGATTGTGAGCAAGGATATAGGCTCTGGTGAAGTAGAATCTGTGTGGGTTGAGCTTAGAAACATCAATTGGCAGAAAATGATAGGACGGTTGGATATAGATGCCAGTATGCCATAGCAATATTGAGGACAGCATTCAAATGGCAATTAGAGGTGCAAGTAAAAATGTTAGGGCTGTAATTATGGGGGACTTTAATCAGCATATAAATTGGGCAAATCAAGTCAGTAGCAATACAATAGAAGGGTTCTTAGTGTGTATATGGAACAGTTTAATGTATCAATATGTTGAAGAAGCAGATGGTATTGGGTAACAAGAAAGGAAGAGTGACCACAAAAGGATAGAATTCTTCATTAAGATGATGGGTGATGCTTTCTCTGTGACTGAGACTGTAACAAAAGAAAGAAAATGATAATAGTACTGGTGTGAGTTAATTGTGATAAATTGTGGACCAATATTTAAATAGAGGATGGGAGATGGGTTTTGGCAAACATTTAAAGAACGCATGGACAAGCTACAAAAGGTATTCGTCCCAGTTTGGCATAGAGTCATAGAGCTGTACAGCATGGAAACAGACCCTTTGGTACAACTCGACCAGATAGCTGAAATTAATCTGGTCCTATTTGCCAGCGTTTCACCTGCATCCCTCTAAACCCTTCCTATTCTTATACCCATCCAGATGCCTTTTACTTGTTGTAATTGTACTAATCTCCACCTCTTCCTCTGGCAGCTCATTCCATACACTCACCACTGTCTGCATGAAAAAGTTGCGCCTTATGGCCCTTCTAAATTTTTCCTCTCTCATCTTAAACCGACGCCATCTAGTTTTGGACTCCCCCACCCCAAGGAAAAGTCCTTGTCCATTCACCCTATTCATGCCCCTCATGATTTTTATAAACCTCTACAGGGTTCCCTCTCTGCCTCTGACTCTCCAGGGAAAAAAGTTCCATCTTATTCAGCCTCTCAGTGTAACTCAAACCCTCCAACCCTGGTAACATCCCTTCTAAATCTTATCTCTTTCATGTTTCACAACATCCTTCCCACAGCAGGGAGACCAGAACTGCATGTAGTCTTCCAAAAATGCCCTAACCAATGTCCTATACAGCTGCAACATTTTCTCTCAACTCCTACATTCAATGCACTGACCCATAAAGGCAAGCATACCAAATGTCGCCTTCACCATTCTGTCTACCTGTGACTCCATTTTCAAGGAACTATGAACGAGCATTCCAAGATCTCCAAGCATTCCCCAGGACCTTACCATTAAGTGTATAAGTCCTGCCCCGAATTGCTTTTCCAAAATGCAGCACCGTACCTTTATCTAAATTAAACTCCATCTGCTATTGCTCAGCCCATTGCCCCATATCTGATCAAGACCCTGTTGCAACCTTCTTCACTGTCCACTACACCTCCAATTTTAGTGTGATCTGCAAACTTACTAATCATACCTCCTATGTTTACATCCAAATCATTTATATGAATAACAAAAAGCAGTGGACCCAGCACTGATTCTTGTGGCACATTGCTGTTCACAGGCCTCCAGTCTGAAAAGCAACCCTCCACCACGCTCTTATTCTACCTTCGAACCAGTTCTGAATCCAAATGGCTAGTTCTCCCCATATTCCATGTGATTTAACCTTGCTAACCAGTCTCCCATGAGGAACCTTGTCAAACACCTTATTGAAGTCCATACGGTCACGTCTGCCACTCTGCCCTCATCAATCCTCTTTGTTACTTCAAAAAACTCAATTAAGTTAGTGAGACATAATTTCCCACACACAAAGCCATGTTGAGTATCCATTATCTTGCTTTTCCAAATATATGTAAATCCTGTCCATTAGATTCTCTCCAACTGCCCACCACTGATGTCAGACTAACCGGTCTATACTTCCCTGGCTTTTCCTTACCACCTTTCTTAAATAGTGACACCATGTTAGCAAACCTCCAGTCTTCTGGCGCCTCACTTGTGGTTATCCAATATACAAATATCTCAGCAAAGGGCCCAACAATCACTTCCCAGCTTCCCACAGAGTTCAAGGGTACACCTGATCAGGTCCTGGGGATTTACCCACTTTTATGCGTTTCAAGACATCCAGCACTTCCTCATCTGTAATATGGATGTTTTTCAAATGAGACCATCTATTTCTCCACATTCTAGAACTTCCAAGTCCATCTCCACAGTAAACACTGATGCAAAATACTTGTTTAGAATCTCCCACATCTCCTGCGGCTCCATACATAGGCTGACCTTTGAGGGGCCCTATTCTCTCTCTAGTTACTCTTTTGTCTTTAATGTATTTACAAAAACCTTTTATTGCCAAAGCTATCTCATGTCCCCTTTTTGCCCTCCTGATTTCCCTCATAAGCATACTCCTACTGTCTTTATATTCTTCTAAGAATTCTCTCAATCTCTCCTGTCTCTACCTGTCATAAGCTTCTTTCTTTTTCTTAACCAAAATCTCAATTTCTCTAGTCATCCAGCATTCCCCACACCTACCAGACTTTCCTTTCACCTTAACTCTGAACCCTCATTATCTCATTTCTGAAGGCTTCCCATTTTCCAGCCGTCCCTTTACCTGTGAACATCTGTCCCCAATCAGCTTTGAAAGTTCTTGCCTAATACCGTCAATTGCCTTCCACCAATTTAGAATTTCAGCTTTTAGATCTAGTCTATCCTTTTCCATAACTGTTTTAAAATTAATTGACTTATGGTCGCTGGCCCCAAAGTGCTCTCCCACTGATACCTCGGTGACCTGCCCTGCCTTATTTCCCAAGAGTAGGTCAGGTTTTGCATCTTCTCTAGTAGTTTGTTTGCTGAGTTGGAAGGTTTGTCCTCAGATGTTTCATCACCATACTAGGTAACATCATCAGTGAGTGTCCAGTGAAGCACTGGTGTTATGACCTGCCTCCTATTTGTGTGTTTTGGTTTCCTTGGGTTGGTGGTGCCCCTTCCTGTTCTTTTTCTCAGAGGGTAGCAAATGGGGTTCAAGTCAATGTGTTTGTTGACAGAGTTCCAGTTATCATATGTCATTCCAACCAGAACTCTGTCAACAGACACATTGACTCGGACCCCTTGAAAACGAACCTTCCAGCTCAGCGAGCAAATGTACATCCGTGGGTGTTAATATTCTGCAGATGAAATAAATTCCCTTTGTCTTACCCACAAGTGTTTTGAGTCTCTTAAATGTCTATAACATGAGACTGTTCCTTTTCAAGCACTCTCCCTCTCTCCAAGTCCTCCAGCTTCACGTCCCAAAAACAAGAGCAAACTCATGGAGCTGTTTTGTCAGGAGAATGAAGACAATCTGACTAGCTGCCCCTACTGCTTCCCTCTCTTTCACTCTCCCAATGAGCCAGATACCCCCTGAGGGTCCCCAGTTTCTCAACATTCAGTCCTATTTACATCTCATATTCTACATTTTACTAATACTAGAATTGTCCAACTTAATTATTTCTGGGAAACATATTGTATCCTCCTCTTTGAAGACAGATACGAGTACTTAGAATCTTTACTTTTTCTATATTTCCAATTATGAATAGACCCACATTGGTTTTGACAATCTTTTCATTTTTGTGTACTTACAGAAATTTTGACAATCCACTCAACAGCTTTTTCCAGATCAGTTGAGGAGGGATCTGCATTCAACTCAATCAGGATAGGCAATTTACAAGTTCGCTGATGACACCACGTAGTCGGTCAAATCTCAGATGGTGACGAAACAGACTACAGACAGGAGGTGGAAGACCTGGAAAAATGGTGCACTGAGAACAACCTAGCTCTCAATGCCGGCAAAACCAAGGAGGCGGGATGTTACTCATGCCCCCCCACACATTAACAGCACAGAGGTAGAGTGAGTGGAGAGTGGCAAGCTCCTGGAAGTGGTCATCAACAACAGGCTTTCTTGGACCCTTCATATGGACGTACTGGTTACAAAGGCCCAACAACGTCTCTTCTTCCTCAGGCAGCTGAGGAACTTTTGCATGATGGCAAATACCCTTGCTAACATTTATAGGTATGCCATCGAGAGCGTTCTGTCTGGATGTATCACTACCTGGTATGGCAACTGTACCATTCAAGATCAGAGACAGTTACAGAGAGTGGTGAACTCGCCCAGACAATCACAAAGGCCTCCCATCTATAGAATCCATCTACCAGGCCCACTGTCAAGGAAAGGCCGCCAGCATTCTCAAAGATCCATCCCACCCTGGCAATGTTTTTCTACAACCTCTACCATCGGGAGGAAGAATCAGAAGCCTGAATACACACACACACCAGCTGGTTCCAAAACAGTTTCTACCCTACTGTTGTTAGAATACTGAAGGGCCTCACAAACTTGTAGCATTTGCCTGTACCTGTCTTTTTGTTTTGCCCTGTTTACCTATTATTTACTTATCTATGCTATTTAAATATGTGATCTGCCTGTATTACTCACAAGACAAAGCTTTTCACTGTGTCTCGGTACATGTGACAATAAATTCAATTCAATTCAGTTCAACTGCAGTAAAGTATCAAATGGAGACTGAAGGAATATCTGTTTCACAGGAGTACAGCTCAGAGTAATGTTCAACCCAGTGAGGCATTTGCTTATTTCTCTCCCTGTGTACTTCACCATCTGTCATTTTCAGGCAGGGATAATGTTGGTGATGGTTGTACCGAGTTATCTCTCAATCGCATCACACACAGCACATAGATTTCAATCAGCAAAGGCAGTTTGGATTTCTTTGCTCAAATTGAACCAGGGTTTATTTGCACCATATTCACCTGCAATATACATGACTATCTTGGCTCCTTTAAGTAAAACTGTTTTTTTAGCTGTTGGGTTTATGTTGTATATCAGGGGGCTTTAGTATTTGCTTCAGGGATAGATGCCATCTCTGCTGAGTAGGTCTGAATTCAGTCTTTATTTTGAGTTCTACATTCACCAAATATTGGGAAACGTGTCAAAAGTTATTGAACCCAGCAACTTCCAAATTTCATCACTATCAATGTTGATGAGTGCAATGTTTATTGATGTCCCCGGAAAATATTTCATTATTTTGCTTCATTTCAGTCCATAATGAAGGGGTCCCTGTGAAGAATATACAAGTCAGTAAGAATTGTCAGCAACAATTAATCAGCACTTTCTCATTGGAGGAGTTTATCAGTGGAACATCTCAGTGATTGAATTGTAGATATTGTATTCAGGATTGACTGAACAAAGGTTCGGAGCAGTGGTGTAATCGAGTTCAGGGAAATGACTGTAAGTGGGAGAGGTGGTCGTTTAAAAAACAAACATTGCAACACTGAAAAACAGCGATACATCCACAATATTAAGCTCCATCCAGTTATAGGAGATGTTAACAAACTAAACATAGTCAATCCTAGGCGTGATTAATAGAACCAGTATGCAAAATCTAAACATATGAACTTGCTGATGTGTCAGCAAGTGGTATGACTTGAGTGTATCCTTTCCCATATGCAGAGCAGGGGAATGGCTTCTCTCCAGTGTGAGAGAGGATTAGATTAGATTAGATTCCCTATAGTGTGGAAACAGGCCCTTTGGCCCAACAGGTCCACACTGACCCTCCAAAGAGTAACTCACCCAGACCCATTCCCCTACCCTATATTTACCTCTGACTAATGCACCTAACACTATGGGCAATTTAGCACGGCCAATTCACCTGACCTGCACATCTTTGGATTGTGGGAGGAAACCGGAGCACCCGGAGGAAACCCACACAGACACGGGGAGAATATGCAAACTCCACACAACAAAGAAGGGAAGTCAGGGACAACAAAGCAAAAGAGAAAAAAGCATATAATGTGGTGAGGATTAGAGGCAGCTAGAGCATTAGGAAGCCTCTAAAAACCAGCAGAGGATAACTTAAACAAAAAAAAACAATGAGGAGAAATGAATAAGCAACCAGTAATATAAAAGAAGACTGCAGGAGTTTTTAAAAAAATCTATAAAAGGTTACAGAGAGAAAGAATAACATTGGACCACTGGAGAAATAGTAATGGGGAACAAAGAAATGGTGGAGGGACTGAATAGGTACTTTGCATCGGTTTTCACAGTGGAAGACACCAGCAGCATATGTGAATTAAGAGAGGCATGGGGCAGAGATGAGTATTATGGCCATCACTAAGGTGAACATGCTGGGGGAAGCTGAAAGGTCTGAAGGTGGATAAATCAAGATGACCAGATGGACTACACCCCAGACTTCTGAAGGAGATAGCAGAGGAGACTGTAGAGGCATTGAGGTGATTTTTCAGAAATCACTGGCATCAGGAAGGATTCTAACTGACTGGAAAATGGCTAATGTAATATCCCTGTTTAAGGAAGGAGGGAGGAAGAGGCAGGAAACTATCGGCTGGGCAGCCTGACATCAGTTGTTGGTAAGGTTTTAGAGGCCATTTCAATGACTGCAGATTCATTGGCAGTGCATGGCAAAATAGGGCAGAGTCAGCACAGCTTTGTCAACGAGGGGGCATGCCTGACAAATTTGTCAGAATTCTTTGAGGGGGTAATAAACAAGTTAGACAAAGGAGAGCTAATGGATCTTTTTGGATTTCCAGAAGTCCTTTGACAAGGTACCACTCAGCAGGCTGCTAAATAAGACCAGAGCATGGTGTTAGTGGCAAGGTAAATGATTGGCTATGTGGTAGAAGGCAGACAGTCAGAATAAAGGGGTCTTTTACTGGATGGAAGCTGATGACTCATGGACTTCCACAGGGGTTGGTGTTGGGATCACAACAATTCACATTATGCATTATGGACAAAGGAACTGAGGGCAGTGTTTCTACATTTGCAGATGACACAAAGGTGGAGAGACAGATCAGGTTGAGGAAGAGGGAAGGCTACAGAAGGACTTGGACTTGCTAGACAAGTGGGAAAAGATGTAGCAGATGGATACAATGTGGGAAAGGATGAGGTGATGCACTTTGGCAGGAAGAATAGAGGCATGGACTATTTTCTAAACAGGGAAAGGATTCAGAAATCTCCAGCACAAATTGGCTTTGGAGTCCTAGTTCAGGAATTAATTTAAGGCCAACATGCAGGTTCAGTTGGCAGTTAAGAAGGCAAATACCATTTTAGCATTCATTTCAAATAGTCTAGAATACAAAGGCAGACTGCATTTGGAATATTGTGAACAGTTTTGAACCCTTACATTATTGAATGTATTCAAGAGAGATATTGATAGGTTCTTGAGTGGTAGCAGGATCAACAGTTATGGGAGAAGGCAGGAGAAATGGGTTGAGAAACACATTAGCCACGAACAAGCAGTGGAGCAGACCCAATAGGCCGAACAGACAAATTCTGCTCCTATATCTCACGGTCTTCTGGTTATTATGTGTGACTTCAATCTGCACATAGACTAAGCAAATCAAATCACTTACAATACCATAGAGGAGAAATCCCTGAAGTGTGTACAAGATGGTTTTCTGGATTGATACGTTGAGAACCCAAATGGAGGACAGGCCATCCTTGACTGTGAACTGTGTAATGGCTTGGAGTAGGTTAGATCAGTTGGCTGGATGGCTGGTTTGTGATGCAGAATGACACCCACAGCACATACTCAATTCCAGTACTGCCTGAGGTCACTATGAAGATCCCATGTTCTTAACCTTGTTCCTTGCCTGAGGTGGGATGACCCTCAGGTTAAAGCATCATTAGTTATCACTCTCCCTCTCTCTCCAGTGAGAGAGCAGTCCTCTGGTCTTCTGGGACTAAGATACCTTTAATTTCAAAATTTTAGTTGTGTAATGAGAAGAGAAGGATTGGCAATCTAGCCATGTGAGGCCCCTTGTGGAAAAGTTAAGAACTCTTTATTAAGCTGGAAAGTGACAGAGTTGATTCTAAGGCTATGGGCCAAAATCGAAATAGAGGAAATTATGATAGTATGAGACAAACAAGCTGGCTACAATAAATTAAGGAACATAATTAAAGGATTGACAAATATTTAAGAGTATTTGGAGGAACTGCAGCTGTTGTTCATTCCTATCTGACACTAAATAAAATGGGGAAAGTGTGCCGACCATGGCTAACAAGAGATATTAGGGACAGTACAGGATCCAAGGAAGAGGCATACACTTTGGCTAAAAAGAGCAGCAGATCTGAAGACTGACAGCCATTCAGATTTCAGCTAGAGTGGACGAACAGACTGATTAAGAAGGGAAAAATAAAGTATACGAATAAACTTGTGAGGAACATACAAACTAATTATAAAAGCTCCTAAAGAGATATGAAGAGACAAAAAGATTAATCAAACAAATCCCTTACAGTCAGAAACAGGGGAAGTTAAAATATGAGTTATGGACTAGGCCAGACCACTCAAAACATTAGTAAGCACACAGCCCAGACCATAACGTTCCAACTTGTTTTGGTAAGTGTACAGTGAAAATTACCTGGATTAAGTTCGCGAGGTTGACTCTCAGGTTTTAAAATAAACAAAAATTGATTCACAAGATTACACAATGAAACACAATGAATAGAATAAAGAACCCCTACGAACTCAGTCTATCCAAACTAGACTTAATAATGCTGTTGCAAATGTACATAACATTCCCAATAAGCAAATCCCCTTTAACAACCAGTACAAAATGTAATGATGCTTACAGGTTGAAATTAGAAGGGCAGAAAGAGGGAGACCTTGTTCATACAGTCCACTGCTGAACTCAGAACTAGTTGTGGACTGAACTAAACTGCTTGGCTAGAGAGCTGATCACTCCCCCTTCATTATACAGGTCACTTCTAAAACATGACCACTTTGGCCTGAAGTCTCATCTGTTTACATATAAACAAAAAGGCCTCTCAATACCCTTTAATCTCTGCACCAAACCAGCCTAATCGGCATCGAGAATGGTTTATTACCCCTCTGGATAAAAACCAAGGACGTTGAAAAAAGGAACAGCTTTTAGAAAAAAGAAATTGGCTTTGTGACATATGGAATAAAGAGGTGGCAGACTAATTAACTGCATATTTTGATTCTGTCATCACAAAGGATGACAAATAATATCCCTAAAATGCTGGGGAGCACATGAGAAGGAGGGAAATGAGTATCAGTAGGGAAATGGTATTGGGAAAATTGATGGGATTAAAAACCAACAAATCCCAGCACCTGGTAATTTATATCGCACAGTAGACAACAAAGTGGCCCATGATATAGTGGACACATTCTGAAACTAGGGGTTTGAATCTAAACAGTGGATATTATGGTGATCTTTCAAGATTCTCTTTTGAATAATTCCCATGAATTGGAGGGGAGCCATTATTTAAAAAATGAGGTAGAGAGAAAACCGGAAGTTATAGACTGGTTAGCCCAACACTGCAAAGCAGTGACAGGATTAGACAGAGTCTGTTAGCATGGATGTATGAAAGGAAAATCATGCTGGACAAATCTGCTGGAATGTTTCAGGAATGCAACTTCTGGAGTTGGTAACGAGGCAGTGGACGTGGTTTACTTGGACTTTGAGAAGACATTCAGGAGGACCCACATAACAGAGTAACATGTAAAACTAAAGCAAATGGAATTGAAGGTAGTGTATTGACACGAATACAGAACTGGCTGGCAGACAGGAAATAAAGAGTCAGAAGAGACAGGTGATTCTTTGAGTGGCAGCCAGCGACCAGTGTGGTACTGCAGGGATCAGTACTTGAACCCCAGCTATTCACAATACATATTAGTGATTTCGATGAGGAAACTTCAATGTAACATTTCCAAGCTTGTCGATGATCTGAAACTGGGTGGGACCGGGAACTGTGAGAAGGGTGCGAACATGCTTCAGGTGTGATCTGGAGTTGAGCGGGTGGGCAAAAATGCAAGGCAGCTGCAAGTTAATATGGATAAATGGGAGGTTATCCGCTTTGATTGCAAAAACAGGAAGACAGATGATTATCAGAATGGCAATAGGTTGGACAAGGGAGAGGTGAAATGAGACCTGGTGTCCTCGTACTCAAGTGACTAAAAGCAAGCATGCAGGTGCAGACGGAGGTGAAGGTGGCAAATGATATGTTAGCCTTCACAATGACAGGATTTGAGAACAGGAACAGGGATGTCGTGCTGAAATTGTATAAGGTCGTGGTGAGACCCACCTGGAGTATTGTGTGCAGTTTTGGAATACTTGTGAGATGAATGATCTTCTGGCTATGGAGGCTACCAGACTGATTCCTGGAATGGCAGGACTGATATAGGAGGTCAGAAAGGACCGGTTAGGACAAAATTCACTGGGGTTGAGAAGAATGAGAGAAGATCTCTCACCAATGAATGGAATTCCAATGGGACTAACAAGGTAAATGCAGGAAGGATGCTCTCAATGACTGGGGAGTCCAAAACCAAGAAGTTACAGTTTAAGGACATGGGGCAGGCCATTTAGGATTAAGATGAGGATACAGGTCATTCTGCTGTAACGCATGTTTCGCTAATGTGAATTCGCTGCAACGTGATTGATGAATTGGGGACACTGTTTCCAAAGTGCAAACTTTTAAAACATGTGTTGGCTGTAACACGATTAGATCGCCAACACTTTGAGCAGTGTTTCTAAAGCGTGATTTTTCTATCATGTGGGGTTTCACAAGAACGCGACCAGTGTGTTATAGGACAGCTACCTCTACAGTTCTTTAGTCAGAGACTGGTGAGCTGTGGGATTCCCTGCCACAGAGAGTAATTTAGACCAAAACATTGAATGTTTCCAAGAAGAAGATATAGTTCTGAGGACGAAAGGGCTCAAAGGGTATGGGTTTAACAAGCTACGGAGTAGGATGATCAGCCATGATAACACTGAGTCTCAGAGCAGGATCAAATGCCACAATGGCCTACTCCTGTTTCTATTTTCTATGTTTCCATTTTGTTAAAGGTGGGACATAAAAACAAAATGATTGTAACTGATCCAGATATTAGCACTACCTTATCACCACTGAATGAAAATCCTGCAAGTCCTCACCAGTAGCAATCTGGGAGTAGCTTCACCACATGGACTGCAGCAGTCCAAGAAGTTCAAAGAGGTGCAGTATGATTTTGGCTGCTCTGTCTCGTTTTCTATCCAGTTATCAAATTGTTGAATGTTCTGAGAAAATAACAGTAATGTAGGAAGTGAGAAAATAATTCTAGACGTTTGCTGAAACTGTTTACAGTCACTTGACTTAGAAATTGGATAATGGTTTACATTCCTGTTAACAACTCAGTATTGTACAAAGCCTTTCCATCCATTGTTTAAAATGTTTAATTGAACTGACAATTTACGTTAGCTTTATTTTCATTTTAATACCTCCTTTATCTGTGTCTCTCAATTAGTCGAGTGGAGGTTATGAATAAAGATAATAATTAGAGATTTTCTTTAAAGCACAGATATTGATTAGATTGCCGAGCTATTTACATTTGTTTTCTCAAGTTTTTTTTTTGCTCTATAAACTTGGTGTCTAAGATGTTATTCATATGGGGTGGGGGGTGGCGGGAGTGGTTGAGAGAAACAATGGGCTAGGATCTTGTGGCATGATGTGGGGACAGTGGCCCTATTTCCAATCCCAACCCCCGCTCGCTTCTCTCCCTCCACTCTCTGCTCTGCTCTCTCAGCCTTTTTCACTTTGGCAGCAAGCTCAGTGCCAAAGATGTGCACGTGGACTCTTTTCTGCCAACCTAGGCACTAGCACGCACAAGTCTCCCAAGAGCTGACTGCACATACTTGTCGGCAAATACAGCAATGATTCAACCCAATAATCTTTGTTTTCAGTCCCATTCACACACCAAAGACAGATAAACAGTTAAGGGATAAATTAATAAAAATAAAAGAAAACTGAGCAGATTTCTTAAGCAGTTTCCAAGATGCATTGTTTCACAAGTACGCAGGATTTGTCAAACCTTCTTCATGCTGTAACATTAACAGCCAAACTCCTTTTCTCAGTGGTCCAAAAACTCCGGCCTTTCCTTCTGTTTGATCATGTCCTCTTCCAGGCTTGCTGACACCAGTTCCCAGATACTATCCCAGATACTAACCTCATTGATGGCTAAAAGAGTTGCCAAGAGTTTTTGACCAAGAACCAAGCTGCAATTACATTCCAGGCCTGGCTTCAGAGACAAACAATTGCTTGTTTGTTGTTTTCCTCTGGGAAGCTAGGGAGGAGATAGCGGAGCCATTGGCCTTGATTTTTATGTTGTCGTTGTCTATGGGAATAGTGCCAGAGGACTGGAGGATAGCGAATGTGGTCCCCTTGTTCAAGAAGGGGAGTAGGGACAGCCCTAGTAACTATAGGCCAGTGAGTCTCACTTCTGTTGTGGGCAAAGTCCTAGAGAGAATTGTAAGGGATAGGATTTATGAACATCTGGATAGGAATAATGTGATCAAGGATAGTCAGCATGGTTTTGTGAAGGGCAAGTTGTGTCTCACAAACCTTATTGAATTCTTTTGAGAAGGTGACTAAGGAAGTGGACGAGGGTAAAGTAGTAGATGTGGTATATATGGATTTTAGCAAGGCGTTCGATAAGGTATCCCATGGTAGGCTACTGCAAAAATTACGGAGGTATGGCATTGAGGGTGCATTCGAGGTTTGGATTAGGAATTGGCTGGCTGGAAGGAGACAGAGGGTAGTAGTTGATGGTAAAGGTTCATCTTGGAGTGCAGTTACTAGCAGTGTTCCACAAGGATCTGTTTTGGGACCATTGCCGTTTGTCATTTTTATAAATGACCTGGAGGAGGGGCTTGAAGGCTGGGTGAGCAAGTTTGCGGATGATACGAAAGTCGCGGGAGTGGTGGACAGCGAAGAAGGATGTGGCAGGTTACAGCGGGATATAGACAAGTTGCAGAGCTGGGCAGAAAGGTGGCAAATGGAATTCAATGTAGCTAAGTGTGAAGTCATTCACTTTGGTAGGAGTAACAAGAAGATGGATAACTGGGCTAATGGTAGGCTACTTGGTAGTGTGGATGAGCAGAGGGATCTTGGTGTCCATGTACACAGATCTCTGATAGTTGCATATTCTCCCCGTGTGTGTGTGGGTTTCCTACAGGTGCTCCAGTTTTCTCCTACATTCCAAAGATTGTAGATTAGGAGAATTGGCTTGTGCTAAAATGCCCATAGTGCTTTAGGTGCATTAGTCACGGGTAAATGTAGGGTAGGGGAATGGTTCTGAGTGGGTGAGTCTAGGGAAGGTCGGTGTGGACTTGTTGGTCCGAAGGTAGGCCTGTTTCCATACTGTAGGGAATCTAATCTAAAGTCCTTCCACAGTCACTGCACTGTGTTAGAACCCTTGCCAATTATAAAACTATCATTTTTGATTTGAATCTGAGAGCTGAACGGTGACCTCTGAACTGTGATTGATTAATTGGTAAATTCCAGAATTTCCTTCAAGTCATTGCCCCAAGATCAGACAATGCATTTTAGGTGTGAGGTCTTGTTCCAAGTCTGTTTGTATATCAAACTGGCATCAGACTTGGGGCGGTGACTTGAAAGAAATTCCGGGATTTACCTATTAATCAATCAAAGCCAGCACCTCCATTCTAACTGCTTAAAGCTTCATAGCCATCCAGGTTTGTTCAATACATCTGCATAAGTTGTATGACTTTTTGATCTTTTACTTATAAATGCTGTGTCCAATGTACTTTCTCTCACTAGCTGCCTGAGGAAGGAGCGGGGGGCTCTGAAAGCTTGCGGGTTCAAATAAACCTGTTGGACTATAACCCAGTGTCGTGTGATTTCTGACTTTGTCCACCCCAGTCCAACACTGGCACCTCCACACAATCGGAATGAGTGAGGGGTGGGGCTAGTTCACCAATCAATCGTGAAAGAGAAGATGGGTATAGAGTTGTGACTAGGGCACGTGCCAGAGGTGTGCTGGAACCAGGACCATGCTCTCCAGACTAGGTTTTCTGTCCACTCGTTTTGCTGCAGATTCAATGGGAAGCATTTCCTGCTCATTAATTCCAACAAACTATCATCACAAGATCTAACAGAGTCACTCCATTCACCAGCTTCTCACTATCCTTGGTCTTTCACCGTGCAAGGTAAAACGTTTGTCTACTGTGTCTGTGGGATAAGATTTCCGAGAGCAATACCACAGGAAAAATGGTGAGAAATTCAAAAATGTGTGCCGAGCAGCCCCAGAGGATATGACTGGGTACCACAGTTGAGGAAGGAGAGACTGTGGACCTTCCTGGGGAAGATGGCAGATTTACCCCAACGATTCCTGGAGTCCAGGGTTATGTGACGGGCAGAGATTGCAGAAATCCATCTTAGATTCATTAGGGCACAGAAAGAAATAATTTAACTGACTTCATCACTTTTGGTATGGAAATGCAGTCTCTCTAATTCCTCTGCACCCTCCCCAAGGCTCTGCAAGTTTAGTTCCATTAAATGCTTGTCTAATTACATTTTGTTTTGTCATTGTTTCTCTTTGTTCCCACCTGTGAACAGAGAGGTCTATGTAGTACCACTCACTCTGGGGGTGGGTAGGAAGCATTACATATGTTGTTACTGAAATAGCTCAGTTGGGAGTATAAAGTTTAAATCCCAGGTTTCACCAGTCAGTCCTGTGCATGATGGTGGCCCAGTGGTTCAGCACTGCTGCCTCATACTGCCAGAATCTGGATTTGATTGCAGCGTTGTGCGACCTGTCTGCATAGCGTTTGCACTCTGTGTGTGTGTGTGTGTGCGCATGCGGGGTTATGGAGAGGGGGTTGGGGGGGATGATAGTGAGAAGCTGGTGAATGGAGTGACTCTGTTAGACCGTGTGATGATAGTTCATTGGAATTGACAATCGGAAAAGCGTCTGGACGGCCTTTTCTTGGTGAGACGTGATGGCCTGAATGGCATCTTTCTATATGTTTTTATCTCTTGCCCATCTTAGAAATGGCTGGGCCTAATACACTATCAAACATTTCACAACTTCCATAAATCACTTAGCTGAGGGGATTGAAGCTAAAGATGGATAGAAAACTGTTGTGATGAAGATATGAGGTTTTGGGCTGATATAGATAGGTTTAGTGTATGGGCAAAATATCTTGCAGCTGGAGTATAATGTGGAAAAGTGTGATGTCGTTCACATTGGCAGGAAGAATAAATAAAAGCCGAATATTTCTTAAATGGAGAATGACTGCAGTACTCGGAGGTCCTGAGAGATTGAGGGGCTTTAAAGTACAATTCAAAATTAAAATGGATACACAGCATGTAATCATAGTCATACAACATGTAAATAGACCTCTTGGTCCAACCAGCCCACTCGGACCAGGTTCCCAAACTAACCTACTCCCATCTGCCTGCATTTAGAGGCATAGAGATGTACAGCATGAAAACAGACCTTACAGTCTCACTTGTCCATGTCGACCAGATATCCTAAATAAATCTCGTCCCATTTGCCAGCATTTGGTCCATATCCCACCAAACCCTTCCTATTCATATACCTATCCAGATGCCTTTAAATGTTCAATTGTACCAGCCTCCACCACTTCCTCTAGCAGCTCATTCCATACACGCACCACCCTCTGCATGAAAAAGTTGCTCCTTGGGTCCCTTTTAAATCTTTTTCCTCTCATCTTAAACCTATGCCCTCTAGTTCTGGACTCCATTATCCTGGGAAAAAGACCTTAACTATTCACCCTATCCATGATTTATAATCTTCTATAAATTCACTCCTCAGCCTCTGACATTCCAGGGAAAATAGCCCGAGCCTATTCAGCCTCCTACAGCTCAAACCCTCTGACTCTGGCAACGTCCTTGTAAACCTTTTCAAGTTCCACAACATCGCTCCTGAACCAGGGAGACCAGCAAGCAGCATTCCAAATGTGGTCTAACCAATGTTCTGTACAGCCGCTGCATGACCTTGCAACTCAGTGCACTGACCAAATGGATCAAACACCCTCTTCACTATTCTGTCTACCTGCAACTGCACTTTCAAGGAACTATGAACCTGCATATGACCCTTAGGTCTCTTTGTTTGGCAAGACTCCCAGGACCTTAACATGAAGTGTATAATTCCTGCCCTACCAAAATGCAGCATCTCACATTTTTCTCATTGAAAATCCATCTGCCACTCTTCAGCTCATTTGATCAAGGTCCTAAAGTAATCTGAGGTAACCTTCTTCGTTGTCCACTACACCACAAATTTTAGTGTCATCTGCAAACTTACTAACCATACCTCCTATATTCATATCCAAGTCATTTATATAAATGACAAAAAGCAGTGGATCCAGAACTGAATCTTGTGACATACTGTTTATCTCCATTCTGAAAAGCAACCCTCCACCCCACCCTCTGTCTCATACTTTCGAGCCAGTAATGTATCAAAATGGCTAGTTGTCCCTATATTCCATGTGACCAAACCTCGCTAACCAGTATATCATGTGGAACCTTATTGAACACTTTATTGAAATCCATATAGACCACATCCACTGCTCTGTCTTCATCAATCCTCTTCGTCAGATGTCATCTACAAGCTTGGAGATATGACATTTAAATTCCTTCATCTAAAACATTAATATTCATTGTAAACAGTTGGGGTCTAAACACTGATCCCTGTGGAACTACACTGGTCACTGGCTGCCACTCAAGAAATGATTTATTTATTCCAACTCCTTGTTTCCTGCCAGTTGTGTATCTGCTTCAACACTATCCCAATCCCAAGTGCTTTAATTGTACATGCTAATTTCTTCTGTGGACCTCTTGAATGCCTTCTAAAAGCCCAAGTAATCCACATCCACTGCCTCCTTATTAACTGTACAAGGTGCATTCTTGAAACATTCCAGCAGATTTGTTCAACATGATTTCTCTTTCGTAAATCCATGCTGACTGACTCTGTCACTGTTCTCCAGGCTAACCAGTCTAAAATTTATATTTTCTCTCTACCTCCATTTTTAAATAGTGGGGTGACTTTGGCTATCATCCAACCAATAGGAATTGTTCCAGAGTCTGTATAATGTTGAAAGATGACCATCAATTTCTTCAATTTACATTCAAGCCCCTAGTTTCAGAAATGCGTCCACATTTTCTTGGGACACTTTGTTAAATTCTGAGGTATAGATGCTGTGGATTTGTTAGCTTTTAATTCCATCAATTTCTCCAACACCATTTCTTGCTAGTGCTGATTTCCTTCAGTTTCTCTCTCTCTCTCTCTCATATGTACGCCTGGGATATTGTTTGTGTCATCCTTTCTGATGACAGATCCAGACTACGTCGTTGAATGTAATTGGTCTGTCATCTCTTTATTCCTCATTATAACTTCCCCTGTTTCTGACTGTAAGGGGATTTGTTTTCATTAATCTCTTTTCTTTCTTCATTACCTTGAGAAGCTTTAACAATGAGTTTGTATGTTCCCTGCAAGCTTACTCCTATACTTGACTTTTCCTGTCTTGGTCAATCCCTTGGTGCTCTTTTGCTGAAATCTTAACTGCTCCCAGTCTTCAGATTGCCATGGTCCCAGGGGACCATATGGCTGGTCTCTCATTACAGACAGACAGCTAGCACTGCTTTAATCGGAGGGTCACCATGCCTCAGGCATGGGGCAAGGTTAAGAGGATGGGATCTTCACGGTGATCTCAATCAGTACAGGTGCTGTTGGCGTCACTCTGCATCACACACCAGTCATCCAGCCAACCTAGCTAATTCACCCCCCCTCTACTCCCCTCCAAACAATACACAGTCTGGGATGGCCTGACCTTCACTTGGATCCTCAATCTGAATCTAGAAAACCAGTTTTTACACACTTTCAGAAATTTCTCCACTATTGGTACTGCTACTGATTTGATTTGTCCAATCAGATTGAACTCACCCACAACAACCAGAAGACCACAAGATACAGGAGAAGAATTGGGCCATTTGGCCCATAAAGTCTGCTCTGCCATTTGATCATGGCTGATACATTGCTCAACCCCTTTCTCTTGCCTTCCCCCATAAGCCCTGATCCCCTCAGCAATCAACAACCTGTCTTCATCTGTCTTGAATACATTTAATGACTTGGCCTCCACAGCCCTCTAAAGCAATGAGTTCCACAGGTACACCACCCCTGGCTGAAGAAACACCTCTTCATCTCAGTTCTAAAGGGTCATCCTCTCATTCGAGGCTATGCCCTCAGGTCCTAATCTCTCCTATTAACTGAAACATCTTCTCCACCTCCAATCTATTTAGGCCTCTCAGTATTTTGTAAGTTTCCTCATATTTCTAATCTGTTATCAATCACAGATCCAGAGTCCTCAACTGCGGCTTATATGACAAATCCTCAATCCCTAGCAGCATTCTTGTAAACCATCTCGGAACCCCCTCCAATGGCAGCATGTTCTCCTTAGGGGCCCAAAACTGCTCACAATACTCCAAATGTGGTCTGACGAGAGTCAGCAGTATATCTCTGCTCCTGCATTCTAGGCCCCGTGAAATAAATATCAAATTGGCATTTGCCTTCCTAACTACGAACTGAATCTCCACGTTAACCTGAGGAGAATCCTTACTAAGACTCTCAAGTCCCTTCAGATTTCCAAGGCTCTTTCCTATTTAGGAAATAGTCTACACATAAAGTCTTCCTTCCAAAGTGCATAACCTCACACTTTCCCCACATTGTATTCCATCTGTCACTTCTCTGCCCTCTTCCCTAGCATGTCCATATCCTTCTGCAGCCTCCCCGCTTCCTCAACACTACCTGCCCCTCCACCTATCTTTGTGTCAACTGCAAGCTGAGAAACAATGCCCTCAGTTCCTTCATCCAGATCGTTAATGCATAACGTGAACAGTTGTAGTCTCAACACTGACCTCTGCAGAACTCCATGAGTCACTGGTTACCATCCTGAAAAAGACACTTTTATCCCTACTCTCTGCCTTCTGCCAGTCAGCCAATCCTCTATCCATGCCAGTACCTTGCCGCTAACAGCGTGGGATCTTTTCTTATTTAGCAGCCTCCTGTGTGACACTTTGTCAACGGCCTTCTAGAAATCCAAATAGTTCACATCCACTGGCTCTCCTTTGTCTAACTTGCTCATTACCTCCTCAAATAATTTGAACAGATGTCAGTCCTGACCTCCCCTTGACAAAGCCATGCTAATTCTGCCCTATTTTACCGTGCACCTTCAAGTACTCTGCATCAAGCTGTGCGTAGATATTCAGTAGGCAAACACAGAGTGTCACTATTTACTGAGGTTTACCTGTCCTCAGTGTTGCAAAAGATAAGTCTGGCTTCATTGCCACAGGAAGCTCCAAGTACTTGGACTGTCCTGTATCACTTGTCCCTTGTGGAGACATTTGTGAAGAAAAACACCTTTGACCACAAGTCCATCAGACAATGGTCAGCATGTAAGATCCTCAAGACCCAGTGGCAAAAGGAGAGAGTTGATCTTGTTGGGCAGTTTCCTGAGCAGACTGTCAAGGTCATAGAAGTCAAGGTCAAGGTCATGGAAACAGATTCTTCAGTCCAACTTATCCATATCGATCAGATATCCCAAATTAATCAAGTCCCATTTGGCCCATATTCCTCTAAACTCTTCATTTTCATAAATCCATCCAGATGCCTTTTAAATGTTGTATTTGTACCAGCCTCCATCACTTCCTCTGGCAGCTCATTCCATACACGCACCATCCTCTGCGTGAAAATCTATAAGGTCACCTCTCAGCCTCCGACGCTCCAGGGAAAACAGCCCCAGCCTATTCAGCCTCTCCACGTAGCTCAAAAGTTCCAATCCTGGCAACATCCTTGTAAATCTTCTCTGAAACTTTTCAAGATTCATAACATCCTTCCTATAGCAGGGAGACCAGAACTGAATGCAGTATTCCAAATGTCATTTGGCAGAATGCCTCATTGCCTGGTCCAACAAACCCCAAGACAATGTTTGGTTGGTGATGAGAAGGGTGCAGTTGACCTATGAGATCCTTGATGTATACCCAGACTATCTGCGCCACTGCAGGCTGCCATTGAAGTGGCTAGTGGAGCTGGTGGGGGAAGATGTTGGAATTGTCACACAATTCCTGCTGGAATGTGCCTTTGCAAAGGAAATCTGGAGAGAGAATGCAGTAGTTTTTGTCGAGGTCTGTCCTGAGCAGCTCTGTGACGCAGGACTCTGTGCTCTACGGTCTGTTGCCTAGGATGCACACCAAGACAAACATCAACAGTGCCTGAAAGACCATCAACTCGATGAAAAACACTCTTTGATCTGCCCAAAACTTGCTGTTCATCTGGGTAAAATGGTTGACCCTGACCAAGTGTTGTCGACTGGCTGCAGGATTACATGCTGAGAGACACGTTATAGCTTGGGCAGCTGCCCCCAAAACGCAGTGGTGAAAAACCACTGTCTAAGGACTTTCAGCCAAGTACAACAGGAATCTATTCATTTTTCAGACCCTCCCAATGCCTCAGAGGCATGTAATTAGGTCCTAGTACATAGCATAATTAAGAAATGCATTTAGCTCAGCAGTAGCTATCGATAAAATCAAACTCCAATGTTTGTTTCCTTCTCGGTACACAAAAACTGTATAGATCTGAACGGCTTTAGCAATTGTGCATGCACATAAAGATTTCCTTTTTATGAATAAAGTATATTTTGCAAAGAAAAATTCTCAACAGTTCTAATCCAATTTACATTTAACTTTATAACTGGGACATGAGCAAGGCTAAAGAGGCCAGCATTCACTGCTGTGCTGCTGTGACCATTCTCCCACAGTGCTGCTCAGTGAGGGGTTACAGGGCTCTCAGGCAGCAGCCTATAAAGAAACAGAAATATGCATCCACAAGAGAACAGTGTGCACCTTGGAAGGGAGTTTATAGATGTTGGCTCCTCATACACACTGGTCTTGCCATTCTTGGAAGGAAGATTTGTAGTTATTCCTGTGCTGTAAAGGGAGGAAACTGTGTCTTTAAGTATCGCACTGGCTCTCACGGTCGCTCCTCCCATTGAACGTAAAGTCTTGTGCAGACCCAGGATCCCCGTCCCTGAAGGACACTCATGAACCCATTGAGTTTTTTGACAATCCAGTAATTTTTCATTGTCACTATTTCCGAGTGTCTTTCACACAAATTACTGGATTCAATGAACTCCATTTCACAATTTCCTTTGGTGTCTTACACAGTTCTCTTTCTCATACTCACGGTTTCTGGTGTAAATATTGTTTTGCAGAGAATCACAGAGGCGCATTTATCAGCAAGAATTCCAAACAAACATCCCATCGAGATCTGAGAGTGTGAGTCAATTCCTCAGGACTTGAAAACCATCGGATTTTCAAAGTTTGCCTGTGGGAAAAGAATTCAAACATCAGTGTGACAGGAAATTCACCAAGGCACATCCACTCAAGCAAGTGTTCCAGTGAACTGAGAGTGGAGAAAGCTCGAGCCAGTTACACAGCCTAAGTGAGTGTGTTCCAGGGAACTGATTGTGGACAGGTCTCGAACCAGTTACACAGCCTGAATGACATTACACCATTTACAATGGGGAGAAACCGTACCCCTGTCCTGTGTATTGGCGAGAAGCCAACTGATCATCCAACGTGGTAAGACACAAGGACACCTGCACCACTGAGAAACTATGGAAATACATGGCCTGTGGGAAGGGATTCAAATTCCCTTCCCTGCTGGAAACTCATCAACACAAATCACACCAGGGAGAGGCCATTCATCTGCTCGGAGTGTGGTAAGGGATTCAGTGAGCCATCCAACCTACTGACACATCAGTGAATTCCTGCTGGGGTGAGGCTGTTCACCTGTCCTGAGTGTTGGAAGGGATTCACTGTGAAACCCCCACCTGCTGACACCAGCACGTTCGTACTGGGGAGAAGCCATTCCTCTGCTCTGAGTGTGGCCAGACATTCTTCAGTTATCCGAGCTCAGAGCATATTAAATGGTACACGTTGATGAGAGACCTTTCAAATGTTTGGACTGTGAAAAAAGCTTTAAAAGCAGATGTGATGTGCTGATACGCCAATGCATTGTATGTGGGAAATGACTTGTTCATTCAAAAAGCCTTCTGACACACCAACGAATACACACTTCTGAGAAGTTGTTACCTGCTCCCTCTGTGGGAAAGGATTTATTCAGTCATCCCACTGCTGCTGTTTTTGTTCTTAATGAAACTTTTCCTTACATTACCTCTGCATCTCTTTCCCAAAACCTTTCCTGTTGCTCCCCTCATCCTTGGACCATCACAGAATAGAAACAATGTCTTGTTTTCTCTACCTCACCTAAACCTGTCAAAAATGTCATACACTTGAAGTATGGTGACCGGAACGGGACTCTAGTTCTTGCCTAAATAGAGATTTTTAAAAAGACAGCATCTTTTCCCTAATTTTCTCCTCGATATCTCGATTTATGAAGTTCAAGATTCTGTATGTTTTGCTCACTGCTCTCTTAATGTGCCCTGACATCTGTATAGTGTCCCTACCTTTTAGTCAGAAGATCTGGTTATAAGTCCCATCTGCTATGGAGCTGTGTTAGAGCAGTTTGATTTTTTTTCTTCTTATTTCTTAATTGATGATTGAACCATATCCATTGGCTGGGGGTTGAGGAGAGGAATCTGTATAATCTCCGTTCATTTGTAAATTGCATCATTCTTTTGTAGAATTCTCAAACTCATTAAAAGTAAACTTGCTGACTTGTTCATTACAGTCTCATTTACATGTTGATCTGTGTGAAAATCCTGTGTTTCCTTGTGGAATAAATTTGTGCCCAATCGTTGCAGAAGCCTGTGTCCCATTGTCTAACTGACCCTGTGAGGTGGCTGCTGCCATTTGAAACTGCAGTTTTGTCTCTGTATGGATTTTACGTCTGGGACCAATGTGCAAAGTGAGAAGGTGAGGCAGGAGAGGGAAAGATTAAACTATTGAGCTGCTGCTTTCTCTCCTCCATCTCCCTCTAATCTCATGAAGATGCCCCTTGGATTGCTCTATACCTGGCAAAGGTGTGCTCCAGGCAGAGAGGGCTGGGAGCTAACTGGATGAGCTGGGATTTGGGCAGAGAGGAGTGTTTTGAGGGACAGACCTGAAGGGTATTTAAAGTAGGCCCTGCTAGCCATAGTTCCTTTTGCCATGTGGACGGAGCAGGAGGTGAACATTGGAGGGTTTCTGTCTATCCGTATGTGTGAGAGAAACAGTGTGAGAATTATTGGAGTCTCAAAGCCAGTTATGATCCTTTAATCTCCCCCTACTCTCCCATGAACCAGCCAAGCTGAAGCAGACTCCACGAGCATGGTCTATCTCTCACGGGAGAGGGGGAGTGTGAGAAACCATCGAAGGAGCTGGGACCCACTGGGAGTGATGAGTATCCTCTCCTCAGTTTCTGCATGTCTTCCTTTAACTCCTGTCTGTCTCTCTGACTTTGTTCCCCTTTTCTCGCGCTAAACCTGGGGTGTGTGCAAAATCTTTGGGGGGGGGGGCTCAAAATTATGGGTGGTGTATAATTGAGGGTGGGTGAAGACATGGGTGCAAAATGAGGCAGTGTATAACTGGGTGGGGAGGGGAGCAAAATTGGACTGCATAATTTTGGGGTACTTGATTTGTCGGGGGGCTGCAAAACATGGTGGGGGAATGCAAGAGAGACAAGGGATATGTAGAGAGACAGCCTCTAACTCAGTAGAAATTGGTTGAATGTTAAACTGGGAGCAGGAAAATAGAAAGCTGCAGTTTAATTTCGACTACATTAGAATCCCTACAGTATGGAAACAGGCCCTTCGGCCCAACAAGTCCACACCAACCCCTCCAAAGAGTGACCCATTCCCCTCCCCTATTATCCTACATTTACCCCTGATTAATGCACCTAACCTACCCATCCCTGAACACTATGGGTAATTTAAAATGGCCAATTCACCTAAACCTGCACATCTTTGGATTGTGGGAGGAATCCAGAGCACCTGGAGGAAACCTATGAGGAGAATGTACAAACTCCACACAGACAGTTGCCCGAGGATGGAATTGAACCCAGGTCCCTGGCGCTGTGAAACAGCAGTGCTAGCCACTGAGCCACCATGCCACCTCAAAAACAAATTAGTTTTTGGGGGTGCAACAGTTCATTATGGTAGCTCACTACAACCTTCTCAAGGGCTGATATGAGTGGGGATAAAGCTGGCCCAGCCAATGATGCTCTTATCCCTTGAACAAATGACAAACAAACAATCCTTTTTGTGGCTTTACATGACATTAGTTAGGCCACTTTTGGAATATTGTGTGCAATTCTAGTCTCCCTCCTATAAGGAGGATGTTGTGAAGGGGGAAAGGGTTCAAAAATGATTTACAAGGATGTTACCAGGGTTGGAGCATTTGAGCTATAGGGAGATGTTGAATACGCTGGGCTGCTTTCCTCGGAGAGTTGGAGGCAAAGGGGTGACCTTATAGAGGTTTATAAAATAATGAGGGGCATGGATAGAATAAATAGACAAGGTCTTTTCCTGGGTTGGAGGAGTCCAGAACTAGAGGGCATAGGTTTAGGGCGAGAGGGAAAAGATTTAAAAGGGACTTAAGAGACAACTTTTTCATGCAAAGGGTGGTGCGTGTATGGAATGAGTTGCCAGAGGAAGTAGTGGAGGCTGGTACAATTACCACATTTAAAAGGTATCTGGATGGGTATATGAATAGGAAGGGTTTAGAGGGATATGGGCCAAGAGCTGGCAAATGGGACTAGATTAACTTTGGATATCTGGTCGGCATGGATGAGTTGGACCAAAGGGTCTGGTTCCCTGCTGTATATCTCTGTGACTATGACTTGCTGCCCCTGCAGACTAACTCAATGTGATTCATATTCCAGAACACCCAGATTCCTCTGTACCTCAGAGTCCTGCAACATCTCCCTCTTTAAATCACAGGCTCTTTATCAAGTCTTCCTGATAAACATCACAATTTCCATTTAATGCTGCATTGGACCATGTTTTACCTAATGACTAACCATCTCTAATCACTCAATTTGAATACCTCTTCCATCTTCTTCATGACTTACCTTTCAAAGTATTTTCAGCAAGAAAACTTTCAATTTTTAAATCGAAGACTGTCCTGCCTGTTGGAAATCCAAATATCTGTCTGTTGCCCTCTGTCCCTTGGTCAGTGTGTGTGTCTGTCTTCTGTTTCTCTCTCCTCTCCTGGATTATCTGTAAATTGCTACATCCAGCTGTTGGCCTTTTTGAGCTAGTTCATGATGAGCATGTCCGCTCGACAATCACAGCAAGACTAACTCAATTTCCTCGTCCCATCCCCTGGTAATAACTAGCAACCCATCAGTTGTCTTCCTTACATTTGGTGACATCATCATGTTAGCTTTCTGGGACTTGTGCACAAGGATCTGGACAATAATATCTCTAACATAAGTCACTTCTTTGTGAAGGGCTTTCCCTTTCCTGTCTCCTCCATCCTCACCTTCAACAAGACTGAGGAGATTTGACCTCTTAGAAAGTGTGACAAGGAGAGTTGAGAAAGCAGCCCTAGGTAGACCACACTTGGAATATTGTGTTCAGTTCTGTATGTCTCATTACAGGTAGGATGCGGAAGCTTTAGAGAGTATGTAAAAGAAATTTACCAGGACGCTGCCTAGGCTGGAGGGCATGTCTTTTGAAGACTGGTTGAGGGAGCTAGGGCTTTTCTCATTGGAGCAAAGAAGGATAAGAGGTGACTAGATAGAGGTGTACAAGATGATGAGAGGTATAGATACAGCGGATAACCAGACACTGTTTACCAGGCTGGAAATGGCTGTCACAAGGGGGCATCATTTTAAGGTTATTGGAGGAAGGTTTAGGGGAGATGTCAGAGGTAGGGTCTTTACTCAGAGAGTGGTGGGTGCATGGAATGCGCTGCCAGCAACGATAGTCGAGTCAGATACATTAGGAATATCTAAATGACTCTTTGACAGGCACATGAAGGATAGAAAAATGAAGGGTTTGTAGATAAGTCTGATCTTGGAGTCAGATAAAAGATTGGCACAACATTGAGAGTCAAAGGGCATGTTCTGTGTTATACTAATCTATGTTCTATGTTATCTATTTGGATTTCCAACCAGCATTCAGTAAGCTGCAAGGTAAAAGGTTTCTATGCAAAGTAATTGCTCACCACGTTGGCGGTTAATATGGTTTAGCTCACTAACAGCAGCCCAATCATTGGGATAAATGATTAGTTTTAGGGTGGCAAACATTAATTCATGGAGTGTGACAGATCAGTGCTCGTTCTTCAACTATTTGCAATCCCTACTACTGACTTGGATTTAATGTATTGTACCTGAACTTGCTGAACAAGATGTGAGGAAGTTAGACTGAAACTGCAAAGCGAGGAAGGTACTGGGAAAAACAAAAAATGACAGATCGAGCCTAATTGTGGATGTCCACTCTGACAGGAAGTGTAGAAATGCAGAGTCATCCTTCAGTGGTTGAGGCAGCAGAATGCTGCATTGCAGAGGGATCTGGATCGTTGGATCACATACAGTAGTATGTAGGTCCAGCAAGTAATCAGGAAGACAATTGGATTGTTAGGCCTGATTTGCAAGTCTTATTACGATTGTACAGGATGGTGGGAATGTCCTTGAGTACTGTGGAATAAAATTCAAAGCAATGTGAAAAATAGTAAGGTATGGAACTGTTCGGACACTTTTTGGAATGTAAAGGGTTTTTACAGTTATTCATTTGGAAAATGAGGTCAAATTTAATGTCTGCTGTGGTTTACCTGCTAATCCTGAAAGTCAAATGACTTAGGAGAAAGAAAAGACAAGCAAAGCTTTTTGGGAAATGGGATTTATGGAAATGAACTCCTGGGAAAACTCCGAGTATGGATGGTTTTCCTAGCAGCCCTTTCTCGGCTTGATCTATGTTTTCACTGATCTAGGTGGTAAGGAAACAGAAGCAGCAGGTCTCTCTTACTTAATCTCTCAGTAGAAGTTATTAGGAACCTGATAAAGTTTCCAAATAACAGTATTTCTGACTTTATAATCTCTGAAAAGTTGGATTGTTACCACTTTCCAAATGCTTGGTTCGGCTTGAATTCAATCTGAACTGAAGGTCTTCCATCCTATGACTGTCAGCAATTCAACTTCACAATAAGTGCATCATGAACATTCAAGAAACTCTACCCTTTCGTTTCAGACCATTGACTCTTCTTTTTTAAGTAGCAATCTATGCAATGTTCTTTGTGTTGGGTGAGTGTGTCTTTAAGGGAATATAGTCCTTATTCCAGGTTATAGCTCAGATGTTAACCAGTGTTTGTCAATAGTCGAAAGAATCAGTTTAGTTTTGTAATAAGTGGATTATTTTGAAATTTTGTTTGAAAGAAGCCTGCCAAAAGTCTCCTCTATTCTGCACAATGATACAATTGGGAATTAGCTGGCTGTTTTGGTGAACAAATCAATGCAACTCCACAGTGTTCACTGGTGGTGTAAAGGGGCTGTACTGTAATTGATTACCAGCACAATACTCCTGTCACAGTCTGAGCAACAGTCTAGCCTCCTTCATTAAGGAGGGCTATACTTGTTTTGGGAACCATTCATAAAGACATTCAGAAGGTCAATGTCTGGGATGAAAGAATTATTATATGAGGAAAGATTTCGGTTTATATCCATTGGAGTTGAGAAAAATGACTGTTTATCTCATATAAACATAAAAAAATTCTGATGAGACCTGATAGATAAACTGCTGAGAAGATGTATCCTCTTATGGGGGAATCTAGAACAGGGAAAGCCTATTTTAGAATAGAGTTTTTGGTCTAAGACAGGGACAAAGAGGAATTTCATCTCAGAAAATTATGTGTGTTTGGTAAGAGAGCAGTTGGGTTACTGCAAATATTCAGGGCTGAGGAACAGATTTTTCATCAAAAAGGGTTAGCTAGTGAGATCAGTCATATATTTACTGCATGGTGGAGCACAGTCAATGGGCCAAATGGTCTAATCCTGCTCCTATTTCTCATGTCCTGGCTAGTCTATTGTTAACTTCCTACGATCTACAGCTTCCATTCTTAATATCAAGCACTTGCCCATTTTTGTACCATCTGAAAATTCATGTCACTACATCTCAACTGCATCAAGGATATCGCTCTGGAATGAAGGACCCAAGATTGAACCCAGTGCAACTTCACTGGAAACCACCATCTCATCACATAAACCCAGTGACTATCGTTCTTGGTTGTCTGCCAATTTTGGATGTAAGTGGTGACTTGTGGTTGGATCTTCTGAGCTTTACTTTTATGCCCAGTCTACCGTGTAGGACCTGGAGGTAATGACTGTACTCACAAATCCAACAGGGAAGTAAGGAGAAATGTCTTTCCCCAGTGTCGTTGGGATGTGGAGCTCACCGCTACAGGAAGTGTTTCAACAATAAACTGAGTTACTTTCAAAAGGAACTTAGACAATTACATGCGGGAAAAGGGAATGGAAAGTGAAGCTGAAAGGCTGATGTGAGGTCAATGAAAAGTGGCTGATAAACTGAAGATGGGGTTGGGGGGGGGGGTGGAGGGAGGAAGAAGAGAAGTGTGAGTGGATAGGCAGACAGGGCAAATGTTGGGCAGAAATTGGGTCGGATGGTAGTGTGGCATGGAGAGAGAAATGCAGATAAGGAGGATGAGAAGCAGGTGAAAATGGGGCTGCTTTCAGCACAGCCAACCATGTCATGACAGGGCCTGGGCTATGGCAGTGCCTAAAGGACATAAGACATAGGAACAGAAGTAGGCCATTCAGCCCATCAATCTTCCAACATCAAAAAAGATCATGGCCGACCAGATAATCTTCAACTCCACTTTCCTGCCTTATCCTGACTTCCATATTGATTACAAGTATGTGGATGTATTACCAAGTGCTCACTGACAGAAGAGCTCCTAAATATCTGATTGCAGGATGTGGTATGTAAGTTCCATGGAGCTAGACACAGAACAGAAACTCCTTTACAATTATGTTTTGAGTCAGGAAAAACATCAGTGAATGCTTCAAATGTGCTCAAATGAGAGACTGGCGTCAAACAGTGTTCTGTTCCCAACTCAAGTAAAACAGTAGATTTATATTTCCAGTCTGAAATTGACTTGTAGCCACTACAATGTAACCATTACTTTAAGGCTGACACTAACTCTTAAAGTAGACCTGTTTGAAATAAATAGTTTAAAGTCTGCATTAAAACAGTAGATGGAGGAGTTCATAGGAGCCTGTTCACCTCAGGTACAATTACACCATTGACAGTTAATCTGCAGATAAAGGAGGACCTGCAGTGTCTTTCCAGAAATACCCTGTTTTATCGTGTTAGATACCACAATAAAGCAAACTATATTAAAAAAATTAAAAGTCATTGCAACACAGGAGACCATCCTGCCCATCAGATGCTTTTGTACCTGGCTAATAGTAAACAATGGTGCTAGTTTTTAATGGTATTGTGTCCTATCCAGACTGTCCCAAGTTCTCAGAAGCTGCTCGTGATATTCATACATGGAAGCAGGCAGTGACCACACCAAGAGAAATGGTGCTTCGCAAGAAGAAAATGCCTGGGGACAAGATCAGCAGTAGCAGACAGCAGCGGCTGAAGGGCTCTGAAGTGCAGCCGAGCAATCAGACTGGAGGCAGAATTACAGTGAGGACAGTAGAGAGGTGTGACAGTACAGTCGAAAGCCCAGTCTAGCACAGATAACACCACAAGAGACCCAAACCTCAGGTGAACAATATTCTCAGAAGGTGGTTTCCAAACAGACCAAGGAAAGGCAGAGCAACAGTAACCATTTCGGGCCATTTAGCTCAGATGCTGCAGAACAGAAATTGCACTGTGGTAGCTACAGGGAAGTGCTGAACAAGCACTAACCTTCATTTTGCAATGTCCTTAATGTGGCAGCAAAAAGATCGAGAGAGGAAACAGATATTGGTGCTTAAAAATTTGTTGCTGGAAAAGCGCAGCAGGTCAGGCAGCATCAAAGGAACAGGAGAATCGACGTTTCGGGCATAAGCCCTTCTTCAGGAATGAGGAGGGTGTGCCAAGCAGGCTAAGATAAAAGGTAGGGAGGAGGGACTTGGGGGAGGGGCGTTGGGAATACGATAGGTGGAAGGAGGTTAAGGTGAGGGTGATAGGCCGGAGAGGGGGTGGCACAGCTATCTAGATTACAGCTCCTCCCACCCTGCCCCCTGTAAAAATGCCATCCCATATTCCCAATTCCTTCACCTTCGCCGCATCTGCTCCCAGGAGGACCAATTCCAATTCCGATTCCAATATCGAATAACCCAGATGGCCTCCTTCTTCAAAGACCGCAATTTCCCCTCAGATGTGGGTGACGATGCTCTCCACCGCATCTCCTCCACTTCCCGCTCCTCCGCTCTTGAACCCCGCCCCTCCAATCGCCACCAGGACAGAACCCCACTAGTCCTCACCTACCACCCCACCAACCTCCAGATACATCATATCATCCTTCGTCATTTACGCCACCTCCAAACGGACCCCACCACCAGGGATATATTTCCCTCCCCACCCCTATCAGTGTTCCGGAAAGACCACACCCTCCATGACTCCCTCGTCAGGTCCACACCCCCCACCAACCCAACCTCCACTCCTGGCACCTTCCCCTGCAACTACAAGAAATGCAAAACTTGTGCCCACACCTCCCCCCTCACTTCCCTCCAAGGCCCCAAGGGATCCTTCCATATCCGTCAGAAGTTCACCTGCACCTCCACACACATCATTTACTGCATCCGCTGCACTCGATGTGGCCTCCTATACATTGGGGAGACAGGCCGCCTACTTGTGGAACGTTTCAGAGAACATCTCTGGGACACCCGGACCAACCAACCCAACTGCCCTGTGGCTGAACGCTTTAACTCCCCCTCCCACTCCGCCAAGGGCATGCAGGTCCTTGGCCTCCTCCATCTCCAGACCATGGCAACACAATGCCTGGGGGAAGAACGCTTTGTCTTCCACCTAGGAACCACAAGGGATGAATGCAGATTTCTCCAGCTTTCTCATTTCCCCTCCCCCCACCTTTTCTCAGTCCCAACTCTCGAACTAGCACCGCCTTCTTGACCTGCAATCTTCTTCCCGACCTCTCTGCCCCTACTCTCACTCCGGCCTCCACCCTCACCTTAACCTCCTTCCACCTATCGTATTCCCAACACCCCTCCCCCCAAGTCCCTCCTCCCTACCTTTTATCTTAGCCTGCTTGGCACACCCTCCTCATTCCTGAAGAAGGATTTATGCCCAAAACGTCGATTCTCCTGTTCCTTTGATGCTGCCTGACCTGCTGTGCTTTTCCAGCAACATTTTTGAGCTCTGATCTCCAGCATCTGCAGTCCTCACTTTCTCCAAACAGACCAGTTGGTACCAGTTAACTGTCTGCACTGGGGTGGGGGTGCTGACGAGTCCTTGGACCATGTATTTATTGGGTGTGGGTGTTTGCATTCCCGTTTTAGTTATCTAAAAGACCTATCTTTGGTTGCACTTCAGCCGCATGATCTTGATGTTTGGGCAACGGTTGGAGGATCTCCTCATGGATCTGCTCCTGGGCCTGGTCAGGCTGGCTATTAACAGGTCCAGGCAGTGGGCCGTGGAGGGGATTGTTTCTGCTGACTGCGTGTCCCTCTTCCGTGGTTGTGTTCGAGCCCGGGTGTCCTTGGGGAAGGAGCATGCGGTCTCCACCAAACCTCTCAATGCCTTTAGGGTGAGGTGGGCACCGCAGTGAGTGGAGTGCTTTTTTTTTCCCCTTCCAACTCCATTTTGATTTGATCCCTACCTTGCCCTACACATTTTCTTTCACATAAGCATTGCTCCTACTGAGCTTCACTTGTTACTGGTTCCCAGGCCACATGGGTGTTTTTCTTGGTGGTGGAATGCTGAATAAAATTAGTTTGAATGTGATGTTTTTACTGACTTACACATGCATAACATAGTTGCAAAAAAATAAGCAGCGCTGCTGTACGGCAATAGTGTAGGGGTGCATTTTAAAAAAAAGAGAGAATGTAAACAGAAAAAAAAATACACAGTCAGGAGATTAGAATCTCCTCAGTTCAGAGGACTGACTCCAAGCTGGCTGGCCACAGCCAGTGTACTGTGCCCAAGTAAATAAAGATTGACTTGATGACAGGACATCGGCCTCTGTTATTTCACAACATGAATGCAGAGAAGATGTTTTGTCTTTTGGGTAAGGCCAGAACTAGAGGCACTGTCTTACAATTAGTGGTGTCCTTTCAGGGCAAAGATGGGGATAGTTTTTCTGGTAGAGGATTGGGTCACTTTGGAACGCCACCTCCGAAAAGATGCAGGAGGCAGAGTAGTTGAATATTCTTAAGGCAGAGGTAGACAGATTTTGAATTAGGTAGGGAATCAAAGACTTGCAGAAGGTGGATAGAAATGTGAAATTCAAATCTCACACATACCAGCTACGATCTCTGGTAAGGAAGGAAACTTTGGAAGAGCTGGTGGAACCCGTAATCCCTGAATAAAAACCTGCAAGTTCCACATTTGTAGCTCTACAGCAATTTTCTGGAAGCAGACTTAGATTCATGGTTGCTCTTGCAAATGTTGATTTCTGGGATGCCTTAGGTGGATTCATTGCTATGAATCCTTCTTGCTGATATCAGTCTGAGCTATTGATACGATCAGGGAAGGATGCCCTCAGAAACTCTTTGGCAAAACACTGGCACGATTTTGATGAACTGGAACAGGTCTGTTACATATTACTGAGTAGTTAGTTGATTGCATCTGAGCTATTGGAATGCACCTTGTCGGGTTCAAGTTAAGATTAGGAACACTATATTAGTTTAGCTGCTTATAATACTAAGAACAATCAATGAAGCACCATACGCCCTCTGGAAAACACTTGCAGAACTCAAAGGGGACATATTGATTAGTTCCTCCTGGGAGTAATTTTTTATGTCCTCATGAAGAGTGCTTACCTTCTGATGTCAGTTACTTCCAGGTACTCACTGCTTATACTACAGCTAATTTTTGGATTATAGTAGGGCTAATGGATGGCCATACAGTATGTTCGAGAGACTGACATTTCTCAAACTTCATCCCACAGTTTTGTCTCAGGGTTGAATTTGATGAAAAAAAAATCTCATCTGTTGAGCTCATACGGAACCTTGTTTGCTGAACAAAGACCTCAGCAAGGATGAAATTCCAGTTGAACCATTCAACTAAAGAAATATATATTTATTTATAAAGAATTATACCATATATATATATATATATATATATATATACAGTATTGTGGAGTGTTTCCCAAACACACTTGTACTACAACTATCAGGAAAACAGTGTTTAAGAGACAACCCTATCCTGGGTCACACTAAATAACAATCCCTTGGAAGTGCCCCCCCCCCCCCCCCGCGCACCCCGAGTTCTGTCACCTTAGTGCCACAGTGACAATCTCTTTTTTCCACTCGTAACTCGACACACAGATAAATGAGAGGTGGTACATTTTGGTAAGAACAGTAGGGAGGTTACTCGTTATTGGAAAGTTTCAGTCTCCAGAGGGCAGAGGAGCCGAGGGAACTTGAAGCAGAAAGACTACAATCTCAAAAAGCAAGTTTAAATATAGATTAATAAGACCATTAAAGAAAATTAAGAACTATACTTCATTTTTAGAGGGGGAGAAATGAAAAATAGGGAGATTGTGCCAAACTTGTGTCATACCTCAGTTAGACCAGTTTGGAATACTGTATGTTATTCTAGTCACCACACTATAGAAAGGGTAGAGAGGCACTGGTGTGGATATGAAGTGATTAAAATCATTTATTTTGGTGTTATTTGTTCAAACACAAATTAAATAAAGGGGGTTCATGTCATTTGAATATCTCAAATGGCTTTATTAACTGGTTAGACAACAGTTTACTGTTACAGGTAACATATGTACAACCTCCTGCTTTCGTTTCTTGCACACAGCAGCCAGTCATTTTTTTTAAGATTAGATTAGATTCCCTACAGTGTGGAAACAGGCCCTTCGGCCCAACTAGTCCACACCGACCCTCCGAAGAGTAACCCACCTCGACCCATTCCCCCCTAACTAATGCAAATAATTCTACAGGCAATTTAGCATGGCCAATTCACCTAACCGGCACATCTTTGGACGGTGGGAGGAAACCGGAGCACCTGGAGGAAACCCACACAGACACGGGGAGAATGTGCAAAATCCTCACAGACAGTCACCCGAGGCGAGAATTGAACCCAGTTCCCTGGCACTGTGAGGCAGCAGTGCTAACCACTGTGCCACCCCAACTTGGTTCTTGGCTCATGAGCAACCACAGCTCTTAAAGCATTAACACAACAATTCATTTAATCCCTGCGGACACATGTGACTGATTGTGCAGTAAATTAAATCATCATGATTCCCTACAGTGTGGAAGGAGGCCATTAGGCCTATTGACCCTCTGAACAGCATCCAACTCTGACTCATCCTTCTACTCTATCCCTGGAGACCTGCATTTTCTATGGCTGATCCACCTAGCCTACGCATCCCTGGATACTAGAGACAATTTACCATGGCCAATCCACCTAACCTGCACATTTTTGGCCTGCGGCAGAAACTGGAGCATCTGGAGGAAATGCACAGGTAGAATGTACAAACTCCACATAGACTGTCGCCTGAGGGTGGAATCAAACCTGGGTTCCTGGTGCTGTGAGGCAGCAGTGCTAACCACTGAGCCACCTCAGTGACTGAGTGCATCTCTTCCCATACACAGAGCAAGTGAAAAGTCTACCATCAGTGACAATGTTTTTGTGATTTCAGGAGATGCAATTTCTTTTTTCGGTCACAGAACTTTGAAGACATCTCTTACTGGTGTGAATATATTCTATACACTAAGGTGGACTGTGTCCCCACCCACACCTGGAATAGGGTGATCTGCCTCTCTGCAATGAGAGTGCGCTGATGGCCACTGATCCCACAGTGGGAGCACACACTCCTCAGTGGGAACATACTGATTGTACAGCAGCTCCCTGAAATCTTTCTAGCACTTCCTGCCTTCTGGGGAATCACTGAACTGCTTCTGACAGTGAGGGCAGATGAATGGAGTGGAACTGATTCGAATGCACTGGCGCACCCAATGAATGTGGGTTTTACAAAGTTTTTGCTACTTTCAGAGGAACATAGGAGCAGGAGTATGCCATTGATCCTGGCCCAATATTCAATATGATCATGGCTGATCGAACACTGGAAAGCCATTTACCCACTTCATCCCCATCACCTTTTACATCATCACTAGTGTAAGATAATAAGGCCATAAGATGTAGGAGCCGGATTAGGCCGTTGTGGCTTCTCTGCAATTCGATCATGGGTGAGGACTGCAGACGCTGGCGAAGTCAGAGTTGATAAAGTGTGATGCAGGAAGAAGCACAGCAGGTCAGGCAGCATCTAGCAGATGAAAAAAAATACTTGAATTCACCCTTAATAACTCTGCCTGTCGCAGATGCATCCATCCATGACAGCATCAGTTAGAGCGACCACTGCACAGTGCTTGTGGAGACTGAGTCCCATCTTAACATTAAGAATAACCTCCATGTTGTGTGGCACTATCACCATGCTAAATGGGACAGACTTTGAATGCATCTAGCAACTCAAGACTGGGCATCTATAAAGGCACTGTTGGCCATCAGCAGCAGCAGAATTATACTCCAGCACAACCTGTAACCTCATGGCCCTGCAACCATTACCATCATGCCTGGGGATCAACACTGGTTTAATGGAGAGTGCAGGAGGGCATGCCAGAGTGGCACCAGAGACATCTAAAAATGAGGTGTCAACCGGATGAAGCTACCAAACAGGACTACCTGTAAGCCAAACAGCATAAGCAGGAAGTGACAGGCAGAGATCAGTGATCCCACAACCAACAGATCAGATTTCAGTTCTGCAGTCCTGCCAGTCCAGTCATGAATTAAACAACTCACTGCAGGAGGAGGCTCTACAAGTATCCCCAATGATGTAAGAGGACAACACGTTAGTGCAAAAGGCAGAAATATTTGCAGCAACCTTCAGCCAGTCGTACTAAGAGGATGATCTATCTCAGCGTCCTTGAATGGTCCCCAGTGTTACAGACAGCAGTATTCAGCAAATTCAATTCACTCCATTTGATATCAAGAAATGGTTGGAGGCACTCGATGTGGCAAAAACTACCGTTCCAAACAATATTCCAGCAAAACTACTAAAGACTTGCACTCTACAACTTGCTGCTCCCCTAGCCAAGCTCTTCTACTCTTGTTACGACATTGGCATCTATCTGTCAATGTGGAAAACAGCTCAGGTGTGTCCCATATACAAAAAAACAGACAAATCCAACCTGGGCAATTACTGCCCGAACAATATTCTGTCAATCATCAGTAAAATGATGGAAGGTGTCAGCAGTGCTATCAAGCAGCACTTGCTCAGCAATAACCTGCTCAGTGACACCCACTTTGTGTTCCACCAGGACTACTCGTTCCAGCCGAGTTCAAACGTGGACAAAAAAGCTGAATTGCAGAGGTGAGGTGAGAGTGACAGTCTTTGATATCAAGGTCACATTTGACAGAGTGTGGCATCAAGAAGCCTTAGTAAAAGTGGAATCAATGAACATAAGGGGGCAAACTGGTGTCTGCTGGTTGGAGTCATGCATGGCATATAAGATGATAGTAGTGCTTTAGGGTGTCAGCAATCTCAGCTGCATGACATCTCTACAAGAATTCCTCATAACTGAGTGAATCCCTTCCCACACACAGAACAAATGAATTTCTTCTCAGTGTGAATGCATTGATGATTTTCCTACAGGAATAGTGAATTGAATCTTTACCCCAATCCTCACATTTCCAAGATTTCTCCATAGTGTGAGGGTCCTTGTGTCACTGGAGCTTTGATGAGCAATTGAAGCCATGTGCACATACAGAACACGTGTACAGTTTCTCCTCACCGTGGGTGGTGTAATGTTTTGCTCAGGTTGTGTATCTGGTTAACGTTCTTTCCTTAGTCAGTTCACTGTAACACTCTCATTCGGATTTGTAACTGGTTAACGTTCTTTCCACGGTCAGGTCACTGGAATACATATAACCAGGAGTGTAACTTGTTAAAGCTCTGTTCACAGTCAGCTCACTGGAATGCTCTCACTCAGGTATATTTCTTGATTCTTTTCCAGTCACGTTGATGTTAGATATATACTCCCTTTGACAAAACAGACAAATGTTACTGACAAAAAAAAAGACAAACATTTCTCCTTCCACATTCAAAGGCCAATGAATTGGAGGTTCTCTTTATGAAAGGAAGTTTGTTTTGTGTTTCCATTCTGTAAATCCTCTCATTAAAAAGCTCTGGAAAATAAGTTTACAAAACCCTTGGCTGAAAGGACAGGACAGAAGAAAATTCTAGTTTCTATGGAACATTATTTTCCTCTCTTGTTTGCGTGACTGTGCAACTCACACATACACTCTCATCCCCGAAATCCATACGCATTGCACCACCTTTTTTCCTCCACTGTCAGCTTTCACTCCCTATTAACTTTGGCCGGGTCCACTTCTCCACAGATGTGTGCAGATTGAGGGAGACATCAATGGTATTGGAAATCAAGCAATTCTTGTTTTCCCTGACAAGACGCATTTCCTCCTGAATCCAAGTCAGTTGTCGTTAACCAGAGCCCGTCCCTGGGACAAGGCACAAGAGCTGCAAATACAGGATCTTCAGATTCGTGTTTGGACTTTTCGGTCTACACAAGGTATTTCTGAAGCCTCCAGGCATCCCAGGATTTGTTTCTGAACTAGAGAACTCACTGTGTTATAAGCAGGAATTCTGTTCTATTGACATGTTATATACTAGAATTTTGTCACAGTCCTTCCCATTATTAACCGCACTCTCAATCCGTTATCACTTTCTGCCCAGAATGAAAAAAAAAGCAAAACAAATCTCGAATGAACAAGTTAGATAAAGGAGACCCAGTGGATGTGATCTATTTGGATTTTCAGAAGGCTTTTGGCAAGGTGCCACACAGGAAGTTGATAAATAAGATCCCACAGTGTTAGAGGCAAGGTAGTGGTGTGGATAGTGGACTGGCTAACTGATAAAAGCCTGCACTAGTTGAAAATGAACATACCAGGTGTACTGGAATTCTATTTTGAAATATACAACATGAGACAGACCAGTATGTGTTATTCACAGCTTTCACTATTTTTTCCTGCTGGAGGATATCATTTAGAGTAAGAGTCATAGAGATGGACAGCATGGAAACAGACCCTTCGGTCCAACCTGTCCATGCCAACCAGATATCCCAACCCAATCTAGTCCCACCTGCCAGCACCTGGCCCATATCCCTCCAAATCCTTCCTATTCATATACGCATCCAAATGCCTCTTAAATGTTGCAATTGTACCTCCACCACTTCCTCTGGCAGCTCATTCCATATACGTACCACCCTCTGCGTGAAAAAGTTGCCCCTTAGGTCTCTTTTTTATCTTTCCCCTCTCACCCTAAACCTATGCCCTCTAGTTCTGGACACCCCGACCCCAGGGAAAAGACTTTTGTCTATTTATCCTATCCATGCCCCTCATCACTTTGTAAACTTCTATAAGGTCACCCCTCAGCATCCGACGCTCCAGGGAAAAAAGCCCCAGCCTTTTCAGCCTCTCTCTCTCTATAGCTCAAATCCTCCAACCCTGCCAACATCCTTGTAAATCTTTTCTGAACCCTTTCAAGTTTCACAACATCTTTCCGATAGGAAGGAGACCAGAATTGCATGCGATATTCCAACAGTGGCCTAACCAATGTCTTGTACAGCCGCAACATGACCTCCCAACTCCTGTACTCAATACTCTGACCAATAAAGGAAAGCATAACAAATGCCTTCTTTACTATCCTATCTACCTGCGACTCCACTTTCAAGCAGCTATGAACCTGCACTCCAAGGTCTCTTTGTTCAGCAACACTCCCTAGGACCTTACCATTAAGTGTATAAGTTTTGCTAAGATTTGCTTTCCCAAAATGCAACACCTCACATTTATCTCAATCAAACTCCATTTGCCACTTCTCAGCCCATTGGCCCATCTGGTCCAGATCCTGTTGTAATCTGAGGTAACCCTTTTCGCTGTCCACTACACCCAATATAATGAGCAACTCCACAACAGACTTGGGAATTTTTATCTGTGATTAATAATAATTCTTGTCCCACATTTTAAAATTGGAGTCCAAAATTCTGCCAAATCCATTTGGATGATTGGTAAATGTCAGTGTTCCCAGCCATCTCTGGGAAGCAGCAGCAGCAGTTCTCCACCTGTCACCAGTCTGAGTAGCTTCTCTGTGTATTGTCTCTAGTTTAACACCCAGTCCATTTTGTCTGATCTTCATGACCTCACTCTGCAACTCTCTACCTTTCCTAGAGGGCTGGATAGTCAGAGGGACCTGGTGGCAAGACAGTGACAAAAGCAGAAAGGACTTTGATTTGTTTAGAATTTGCCATATGTCAGTTAGTTTTAGTGAGGAATGTCTGCCAGGTGCTCTCTTGTGAGATTCACTGGAGACACATTGGTTCAGTGGGTTTTGGAAACTGAAAGTTGCACATGAGCAGCTTGCGGGACTATTTCGACTCAATGTCCAATTCATGTCCCAGCTCACCAACTTAGCAACAAAGTCCTCAGTTCCTTTGTCCAGATCTTTAATGTGAAACACAAGTATTTGTGGTTTCAACACTGACCCCTGCAGATATCCACTGATCACCAGTTGCTGTGCCATAAACAGAAACTGCTCTCTTCACCATGCTCCAGACACCATGACAACAAACACTCTTACGAAGTGTTCTGTGTGACTCCTCTGTTGTTACTCAGATTACGTGGAACTGGAAAGAAGCCAGGAAGTAATGGAGGAGATGTTGGCCTTTGCTTTATTCACGAGGGATTACTTGCTATTTCTTTTCTATAAACGAAACAATGAATTGCATACGCACTTGAATAGCTGCATAACTTCGATTCTAATTTTATTCATTGCATCATTCTCCACCCACTCAAACTCGAAATCATAGCAAAATGAACTCACTCACTCATGGCGGCTTCTTTACCCAGCAGTCCCAGCGCTGGCGAAGGTCCCCGATCAACAGCACAATGGAGTAGTGCGCAGGCGCCCTGTCGGCGAGCCTTTGGAGCATGCGCAGTGAGGGCTACGGCAAGGGGAAAGATACTCCTTTGTCACATTCGCCGTCGGTAAACACTGAAAGCCGCGGAGGGAGCGACGGAAACCGCGGGGACACAGAAGAAGTTTCTAAGCACCTGTGGAAGGCAACGAAAGCTGAATACAAACCTACGGGTGCTGTATCTCCAGATTCAGGCCTATTCTCTCGAAGCGGCTCCAGTTTAACGGTCGCCATCTTGTTCCTGTCTGGGAACGTCAGCAATCAGCGACGTCACACGGTGAGTGGGTCTTCCAAGGGTCTCCGCTGGGTCCTAGCACCTGGCTGTGAAGTTACCATCAACAAGGGTTCAATTGTTTCACCCATTCCCAGGCTGCAGCTGCGTTTGTAGCCTTGAATGCATTCAGTGAGAGTGATTCTGGTGTAGTTACAGGAAGGTTGCAACTTCTATTGAGGTACCTCTAGTTTTGGTGTCAATTCAGCCACATTTCAATCTAATCTTTGGCTGTCAAGGTGAAGAGTCAACCAGTCAGAAAATTTTGGCTAAAACAGCAACTTTTGGGACTCGACAAAGCTGGGCCCAGGGGTTTACGGAATATTCTTATTTAAGAAGTAGGTATGGTAGTCAGGCCAGCAAGCTTTCCCTATCATTCGGTTGGATCATAGCTGAACAGATTGTGACTTTAATTCCAGTTTCCTGCCTGACCTCTGTTCCATGGTTTTCTCCTTGCCCACGCCACACAGTGTCCACCATTAAGCTTGATACCTTCCACAATGTTAACACCTCAGCATACAGTATATCTCATAGACGCTGGGCGGAAGATTTTGTGTCAGTTGGGAGGTTCCCTTTCCTTTCTTTATTTTTAAAGTTCTTTATTTTTGCTTCTGTTAATTTGAGTGGAAAGAATGTTCCATCACAGAATCATAGAAATGTTATGGTGCAGAAGGAGGCTTTTTGGTGAGCACTGGCTCTCCAAAAGAGCAACCTGACTGAGTGACCATTTAGCTGGAATGATTTGTTCTGAATTTCCATCAATGGACTGATCATGATACAGACATTGTGCATTTCTTTTCCAGGGGATTAAGAGAAGCTGATTTGCAAATGGAAATATCAAACTAAATGTCATCTCACAAAATCTGACTATGATCCACCTTTCACTGTGGAAGTAGAAATGCTTGTCTATTTGGGAAAATGTCAAGCATCGGTGTGACTGGAAAACTATTGTGAGACACAAAAACACCCAAATGAGAGTGTTGCAGTGCACTGACTCTGGAAAGAGCTTTAACCAATTATGATGCCTAAATGAGCCTTCCAACATTCTCAGCCCAGAGAAATTACATGTTTGTTTTTACATGAATGAGGCTTCAGAAAATCATCCAACCTGGAGAGGCACAAAGACACCAGCATCATGGAGAAACGATGGAAATGTGAGGACTGTGGGAAGAAATTCAGTTGGCCATCCCAGCTGGAAATACATCGACGTACTCACACTGGGGAGAGGCCATTCACCTGCTCCAAGTGTGGAAAGGGATTCAGAGAGTCATCTAACCTGCTTGCTCACCAGCGGGTTCACACTAACGTGAGACCTTTTAAATGTTCAGACTGTGGAAAGTGCTACAAATGTTCTGGGGACCTGATGTCCCATAAACGTGTTCACACTGATGAGAAACCTTTCAGGTGCTCTCACTGCAAGACTGGGTTCAGAAAATCATCTGAACTCTCTGTACATCAGCGCACCCACACTGGCGAGAGGCCATACACCTGCTCTGCATGTGGGAAGGCATTCATTAATTCATCCAACCTGTTGAGACACCAGCGAGTTCACACTGACATGAGAGCTTTTAAATGTTCGGACTGTGAGGAGAGTTTTAAAAGCAGCAATAACCTGCTGAGACATCAGCGCACTCACACTGGGGAGAAGCCATTCACCTGTTCTGTGTGTAGGAAGGGATTCACGCGGTCATCCACCCTGGTGACACACCAGCGAATTCACACTGGGGAGAGACCATTCGCCTGCTCCATGTGTGTCAAGAAATTCACTTGTGCATCCCACCTTCTGAAACACCAACGCACTCACACTGAGGAGAGGCCATTCACCTGCTTTGATTGTGGGAAAGGATTCACTCAGTCATCCAATCTGCTGCAACATCAGCAAGTTCACAACTGACTGTAGTGGTTAGATTCTGATGGTATTGCTGCTGTTCGTGACAGCCAGGACTAACCTAGTAAATTGATCTTGAGGAAAGCACTTTCATCCATGGTTCCATGGTTCACAGCTCCTAGCCACATAACAGAAGATCCTTTACAACTGTCTTTAGAGTCAGAACTAACAATGATGAAAGCTGAAAACGTACTATCATTTTGGAGGTTAGTGTAGAACTATGACCTTTCCTGACTGGAAGTGAACTGGCAGATTTAAGTTTTCCCTAATATTGGGAAAGTCAAAACAGGAACAAAGCCTTCCATTGCTAGTATGTCATCTCTCAGCCTTCCCTTATTTAAGGACAAGCGCATCAGGCTTTCTTAGTGAGTATAACTTATCCCTTCATGTGATATTTGTGGCTGAACTTCCTTTGCCCTTTGGAATTATGACAGCAGCAGACACGTTTCATATCTGAGGGATTTCAGTTTGGGTGTTTTCCATTTATAACAACGTTCTCTCTGTGTTTGTTGGCTAACCATAGGAATTTGGTATTCAGGGAGAAAGTGAAGACTGCAGATGCTGGAGATCAGAGCTGAAAATGTGTTGCTGGAAAAGTGCAGCAGGTCAGGCAGCATCCAAGGAACAGGAGAATTGACATTTCGGGCATAAGCCCTTCTTCCTGAAGAAGGGCTTATGCCCGAAACGTCGATTCTCCTGTTCCTTGGATGCTGCCTGACCTGCTGCGCTTTTCCAGCAACACATTTTCAGCTCGAATTTGGTATTCAGTCTGTTTAAATGTTATGGTTCTGTTCGCCGAGCTGTGTTGCAGACATTTTGTCCCCTGTCTAGGTGACATCCTCAGTGCTTGGGTGTCTCCTGTGAAGCGCTTCTATGATGTTTCCTCCGGCATTTATAGTGGTTTGTATCTGCTGCTTCCGGTTGTCAGTTCCAGCTGTCCGCTGCAGTGGTCAGTATATTGGGTCCAGGTCGATGTGCTGATTGATTGAATCTATGGATGAGTGCCATGTCTCTAGGAATTCCCTGGCTGTTCTGTGTTTGGCTTGTCCTATAATAGTAGTGTTGTCCCAGTCGAACTCATGTTGCTTGTCATCTACGTGTGTGGCTACTAAGGATAGCTGGTCGTGTCGTTTCGTGGCGAGTTGGTGTTCATGGATGCGGATCATTAGCTGTCTTCCTGTTTGTCCTATGTAGTGTTTTGTGCAGTCCTTGCATGGGATTTTGTACACTACGTTGGTTTTGCTCATGCTGGGTATCGGGTCCTTTGTCCCAGTGAGTTGTTGTCTGAGAGTGGCTGTTGGTTTGTGTGCTGTTATGAGTCCTAATGGTCATAGTAGTCTGGCTGTCAGTTCAGAAATGTTCTTTATGTATCAAGAACATACATTTTGCATGAGCAAAACCAACGTAGTGTACAAAATCCCATGCAAGGACTGCACAAAACACTACATAGGACAAACAGGAAGACAGCTAACGATCCGTATCAATGAACACCAACTAGCCACGAAACGACACGACCAACTATCCTTAGTAGCCACACATGCAGATGACAAGCAATATGAGTTCGACTGGGACAACACTACTATTATAGGACAAGCCAAACAGAGAACAGCCAGGGAATTCCTAGAGGCATGGCACTCATCCACAGATTCTATCAATAAACACATCGACCTGGACCCAATATACCGGCCACTGCAGCGGACAGCTGGAACTGACAACTGGATGCAGCAGAGACAAACCACTACAAATGGCAGAGGAAACATCACAGAAGCGCTTCACAGGAGGCTCCCAAGCACTGAGGATGTCACCTAGACAGGGGACGAAACGTCTGCAACACAAATTCCCAGCTCGGCGAACAGAACCACAACAATGAGCACCCGAGCTACAAATCTTCTCACAAATTTTGAAGTCTGTTTAAATGTTGCTGAGTGCAAATGTCAGTCAACCAACAAGCATTTATTTGCTCAGCAGCCTCCACTGAAAAATAAAACAAGTTTCCTCTTGCAGCTTTTCGACCTTTCTGCTATTTTATCCCTGTGCAATTTTAACATGAACTTGTACAACTTAGTGAATAAAAGCTGTATTTTTAAAAAGTGAGGAAGTGATGCACACAGAGGAAAACACAAGCGTAATCACTGAGACTGACCGCAACCTCAGCGAGACAAGCACTTGGAAAATATAAGGATGTTCCCAACTTGTCTGTGAGCACACTCATTGTTCCATCAGGTTGAATATTTAGAATAGAGACAGAGAGAGAGTGGAATCAGTGGCAGTAAGGTTGAACACAGCAAGAGTCAGTCCTTCAGAACCGGTCAGAAAGGGAAGGAGTGAAAACGTTTAAAAGCTCAGTTAATTATCACTAAATAGCACACTATGAAAAGAAATTGAAGAATTTGAGAAGTAGGGAAACCGATGAGAATCCATTCATTTTTCAATTAACTTGTAGAGATTGAGTAAGAGTTTTTTTTTTCAACTTCCCAGACCGAGTGTTAATGATGCTCTTGTTGGTTAGAGAAGCGAGCGTGAATGGTCCAATGGCTCGGAGAGACTGAGGAGCGGAGCTGGACTTGGGCTCCCCCCATTGGCTGAAACTGCCTCATTTCTTTGATTTCTTTTGAACTCCAGGAGAAAAGTGGTCCTTTCTAGTTCTGATTTTAAACAGATGAAACCCTGTGGGGCTGGAGCAGACATTTCACAGCTTTGTTTAAAGTTTAAACCGGGTGGCCTGTGATTGGCGTTGCCCTGAGAAATTAGCCACCGAATGGCTGACACCTGTTTTGTTGAGTTGAAACAGGCCCTGTGTGTGTGTACATGTCCTTACTCTCTGCAAATAACAGGGTCTTGTAGACTAACACTGCATGCAAATGCACCACACTCAGCTGGACTGACGTCTTTAAATTGAAAGTCAGTGTAATTCTTAGCAATTGTAATGAATAACTATGGAATACTTTGAAAATGTTGTCTCATTGCAGATTTACATTTGTGGTTTGCATTTTGCAAGCGTACACTGGTTGAGTCTGGTTAGTACCTTGATTGCTCACAAAAGCAAAGGGAAATGCTGTTTGATATGATCAGCCATGTCTTTGGGATTAAGGCCTACATGCCTGACATCACCCTGAAACTGCAAACCAGATCCCACATTTCACATTTGTGTGATTGGCCAAACATTTTTGGTTGGACAGTAGCATTCTGTCAGTGTTGAACACCAATTCTGTTACTCTGGATTGGGCTAGCAGTTTGAATCAGCTTTAACTGGGAAAAGCTGTTGTCAGGCAAGTTCACATTTTACGTGGGAACTGTTTAAAGACCTGCTGAAGAGACTTCAAGACTGGCATGTTCTGGTAAGGAGGAAGGACAAGGATGGCAAGGCAAGGGACCCTTGGATAATGAGGGAAGGAAAAAAGAAGTGTGTGTAAGGTTGAGGAAGCTAAAATCACTCAAGTTCCGTGAGGAATATGAGGAAAGCAGGAAACTACTCAAGCAGGGAAATAGAGCAAGAAGAGGCCATGCCCCTTGGTAAGTCGGGTTAAAGAGGATCCCAATGCATTCTATAGATGCATTAAAAACAAGAGGGCGACTAGGGAGAAGGTAGGACCACTCAAGGATAAAGGAGGGAACTTGTGCTTGGAGGCAGAGGATGCGGGTGAGATCCTAAATGAGTACTTTGCATCAGTATTCATGCAGGAGAAGGATATGGAGGATAGTGAGATTTGTGTAGAGCATGCTAATATGCGAGGGCATTTTGACATCAAGAAAGTAGTAGTGTTGGATCTCTTGAAGAGTATTAAAGTGGATAAGTCCCCAGGGCCCAATGGTATCCACCCCCAGGTTATTAAGAGAGGAGATTGCAAGGGTCTTGACCAAGATCTTTGTATCCTTACTAGTTGCTAGAGAGGTCCCAGAGGAGCTAATGTTGTTCCTCTGTTCAAGAGGGAAATAGAGATCATCCAGGAAACTATAGACTGGTGAGTCTCACATCGGTAGTTGGGAAACTATTGGAGAGAATTCTTAGGGATGGAATTTATGTACATTTGGAAACATCTGGCCTAATTAGCATGGCTTTGCGCAGGGTAGGTCATGTCTTATTAACTTGATAGGTCACCTTCGTCATCTCCTTGAAAACTTCAGTGAGGGTAGAGGAGTGGATCTACATGGATTTTATAAGGCTTTTGAAAAGGTCTCTCCTGTTCGGCTCATCCAGAAGATTAAGATGCACGGGATCTGCGGTGACCTGGCCATGTGAATTCAAAATTATCTTGTTCATAGAGAACAAAGGGTAGCGGTGGAAGGGTGTTTTTCTGGCTGGAAGTCTGTGACTAATGGAATTCTGCAGGGATCCATAATGGATCCTCTGCTGTTTGTGATATATATAAATGACTTAGATGAAAATATAGATGGATGACTTAGTAAGTTTGCTGACGATATAAAGATTGATAGAATTGTGGATAGTATAGAAAGTTGTTAAAGGATATAGCGGGGATATAGATCAGTTGCAGATTTGGGAGGAGAAATAGCTGGTGGAGTTTAATCCAGTAAGTATGAGATGTCGCACTTTGGGAGATCAAACGTTCAGGAAATGTATACAGTTAATGGTAGGATTTTGAACAGCAATGATATACAGAAGGATCTTGGGGTTCAAGTCCATAGCTCCCTGAAAGTGGCCACCCAAGTAGGGTGGTAAAGAAGGCGTGTGGCATGCCATCCTTTATTGGTCGGGGAGTTGAGTACAAGAGTCGGGATGCCATGTTGCAGCTTTATAAAACTTTGGTTCGGCCACGCTTAGAGTATTGCGTTCAATTCTGGTCACCACATTACAGGAAGGCTTTGGAGAGGGTGCAGAAGGTTTTAACTAGGATGCTGCTTGGGTTAGAGGGTATGAACTATAAAGAGAGGCTAGAAAGACACTGGTTGTTTTCTCCTGAGCAGCACATGCTGAGGGGAGATTGGATAGAAGTTTATAAAATTATCAGATGCATAGATAGAGTTGACAGTCAGAATCTTTTTTCCAGAGCTGAAATATCTAATACTAGGGGGCATGCGTTTAACTTGAGTGGGGGAAAGTTCAAAGATGTGAGGGGTATGTTTTTTTTAACACAGACTGGTAGGAGTCTAGAATGCATCGTCAGATATGATAAGGGCATTTAAGGAACCTTTAGACAAGCATGTGAATATACAAGGAATGGAGGGATATTGACCAAGGGCAGGCAGATTAGCTACATTTGGCATTTATGTTTGGTACACTTCAAGCTCAAACTTTTTAAGAAACCTTGTCGTTCCAGTGTAATCTGGCGGTGCACACAGCATTTTGGTTTGTCATTTACTCTAAGCATGGAGAAAGATTAACTCAATCATGTAAATTGCTGAGACTCAGAGAGTTCACAAGTTACTACAGTAACAGGACTTTGCTGCTCAGCACATTCGGGGGTGAACTGTTTTCATTTGAGGTCTGTTTCTGATAATGTTGGATAAACTTCAGCTTGGTTTTTTAGGGAGTAATATTCTGAATAATTAAATCTGTTAAACATAAAGTTTATTTAAACTGCTAGTACAGTTGTAGTACAATTGATGTGCTGTCAAAACAAGGCCTATGTGCTATAGCAATGCAAGAGGTGAATGGGAAAACTTTTCCAGTTCGTTACTTTTCAGACCTACTCAAGTGTGAAGATTGACCAATACCTCTATGTACTCAACATATGTAAAGTTGGTTTGTTAAGCTCAGAGTTTCGTGCAGTAAATCTCTACATCCCAAATCCTGCCATGACATTATTAATATGGGGCCAAGTTAACATCAAAATAACGCAACAGCAGAAGTGATATAACATCTGCGCATCTCCAAACACTGACTCCAGTCACATGGTTGACAGAGAGCTGATGATCTGGTCAAGACCACTGTCTTGCATGCTACCTTCATCACCAAGCTCTCCAATCCTCTTCACTCTCCAGTCACAGCTCACGACCGTTTGGCCAAGTCAGATCGTTCCCCAGACTGGGACCCCACTCTCCAAAGCTACTCATCAGGGCCAGTTTCTCCCAAACTCCAACAAAGCTCAGCACGCTCCTTGTTACAGGCAGTGGAAAAGATGGTGTTGCCCATTTTAATACACCAGGAACAACCCCCACTGTTACTACATTAACTGATTCAAGGCTGGTGAAGTAACGTCAAAAATTGTTAAAAGGAGGTAAATCATGAGATCAAATAGGAAAGTCCACCTGATAAAATTCAAGGTCAAATCACAGGAGATCCATGGGTAACTTGGTAAGTTGGATGCAAAATTGGCTGGAGGAGACAGAGGATGATGGGAGAAAGCCATTTGTGTGACTGGAGGCCAGTGTCCAGTGGTGTACCACCGGGATCAGTGCTGCATCCCTTATGTAACCTTAGCCCCCCTCATTCCCAAGAACCAAGTCCAGTAGTGCCTCCTTATTTGCTGGACTGAAAACCTATTTTGGATCAAAATCCTCGCACTCCCTCATTTGCAGCAGTGTGGGTGTCTTAAACAGTTCAAGATAACCACTCATTGCCACCTGGTCGAGGTCATTTGGGGACGGGCAACAAAAGCTAGTCCAGTCAATAAAGATCAAATCGACTCGACGAATAATCAATGCTCTTGAATATTTTCCAGAAAACATTTCAGGAATTCTAGTCTTTACACTCGCATTATTTCCTCCTATTTTGTTCCAACTTATATCAATTTCCATCCCTGCTCCACTCTATCATCGTTGCTAACAATCTCACCAATTAGAATGTCTTTACTCACCACCCTGCAGTGTTGAATACCTTATCCTCACTTTAGTACGTTTCTTCTTCCTTGGAATGAATTTCTGACATGTCTCCTAAATTATCCCCAGAAACCCCTGCCATTGCTACTCTACTGGTTCCCCTTATATCAAGAACATGTTACCTGTCAAGGAACTACAATGAATTGTCTCAAGTTGGTTTCCTTTGCACCAAACCATGTTGACTCTGATCATCTTGAAATTTTCTTCATGCCCTCTTATGTCATCTTTGATCATAACATTGAAGGAATATGTTAATTGGTGTGCAGTTTTCTGTATTTTCTGCCCATCCGCATTTGAATAAAGGAGATAAATTTCTTTATTTTCCAATCTATGACATCTTCCCCAAATGTACAGAATTTTCAAAACTGAAACCCAATACATCAGTTATCTTTCTGGTCATTTCTTCTTCTTGTCCATCAGGATCTAGGGATGTTTCAGCATGCAGCCCCTACAGTTCACTCAGTACATTTCTCTGGTGGTTGTAATTTTCTTCAGCTCCTCCCTGTTTTCCGTTTCCTGATTTATTGCAGCTTCTGGAATCCTACTCGCCTCATCTACAGTTTAAACCAATGAAAAGCACCTGTTTAATTCTCCTGCTATTTGATTTTCCATGATTAATTTCCCACTCTCTCTATAGTACAGATGCACCTTTTATGAACTCTTCTTTAAATATCTAGAGAAACTGCTAAATTCTGTTTTAATATTTTGGCTAGCTTTGTCTCCTACTCTCTCCTTATTAATCTTTTTGTCACTCTTTACTATCTTGTATATTCACTCCTGCCTTGTAACAATGGTGTGTCTAACTGGAGGACCAATGTCTCATCTTCAAACTAGGCAGTTTACAATCTTCTGGACTCAGATATTGAGTTCAACACCTTCAGGTTGCGAACGCATTCCTTCCCTTTCTTGAAGCTTTACTTATTACATTCTCTGTCCCCCTCTCTCCCCTCCTCCCATCCCAATGGGACTGTCTGTTCTTTCCAGTGTGGCAATTGGACACACCGTTGTTCTGTCATTCTCACATTCTGATCACTTCATCTGAGCTATCAACATCCTTTCTCCCCCAACATTCCGACACCCCTCCCCTCCAAATACTGTATAAATGCTGCTCCCTCTACTCTTCATCAGACCTGAAGCGAAGTGTGAGCTAGACTCAAAATGTTAGCTTGCTTTTTCTTCATGGATGCTGCCTGACTCACTCTGATCTGCAGCATTTTGTTTTGGGTTAACCGCTATCTCCTCGGCAGCAGCACTGTGGGACAGGGCTCATACGCGTCTTCCATCTTCATTCTGGCACGTGTACTTGTGTGTATGCGCGATGACTCTGACCAGGAGTGAATGTTGAGATTGTCTCTTCTGAATTTGAATTGAAAGGTGATCTAGCCACCAGGATACATGAACATCAACTAGCCACAAAACGAATTGGTCCGCTCTCACTAGTCCTTATATGTGGAAGAGGAAGGACACCACTTGGACTTGGACAACACAGGCATCCTAGGACAAGCCAAACAGAGACACGCACGAGAATTCCTAGAAGCTTGGCAATCCAACCGGAACTCTATCAACAAATACATTGACTTGGATCCCATTTACCAACCCCTGAGAAAAAGAACAGGAAATTACATCACCATAGGAAATGATGTCACCACAGGAACTGACATCACCAACTCTAGGAAACTCAAACATATAAATAGAAAGCGGGCTGCACCACCAGTGCTTCATTCAGAGGCTCACTGAAGATGTTACCTAGTATGGTGACAAAACATGTGAAAATGAACCTTCCAGCTCAGTGAGCAAACCTACATCTGTTGAGAGGTGATCTTATTAAGATGCAGGATCCTGAGGATGTGTTTCCTTGTGTGAGTGAACACTTTAGGAGATCCAGTCGAAAAATGAAGGATCTCTGATTTAAGATGTGGATCACAGAAATCCTATGGTGCAGAAGGGTCCATTAATGGTTCTGTTATTTAATGCCAATCTTCTGCCTTTTCCCCCATTTCCCTATGGGCTATTGCTATCCAATTAATCATCCACATACTCTTGAGTGCCTCAGTTGAATCTGCATCCACTTCATTCCCAGGCTGTGTAATTCATACCTTTATTAAGTCTTTCTCATGTCACCTTTGCTTCATTCCGGATCACTTTGAAACGATTTCATCTCATTCTTTGTACTACCATGAGTGGGAACAACACCATATCTACTCTGGTCTGCCCATGATTTTGTAAATCTCCTCCGTCTTCTCCCCCATGACAACACTCCTACATTTTTTCAATCTATCCTCATAGCTGAAGTTTCTCATCCCTTGAACTCATTCTTTAAAATCACTCTGCAGACTCTCCAACATCTTTTCTCTAATGTGCCACCCACAACTGTATGCAGTACTCCAACTGAGGTCTAACAAGTACATTGTATAAGTTCAAATCACCTCCTTGCTCTATGCCTCTGTTATGAAAGGTAAGAACGTTATGCGCTTTAGAGTAGAATATCCTTTATTGTCATGTGTACTCAAGTACAGGAGTACAAATGAAAAGTTTACAATGTCACCTTTTATGGCACCATCTTGGGTGCAAAGTACCGAGGTACAAATCTTGGATTCAAAAAGAGGAATAACAAAGAAAAGTAGTTGTATTACTTTAGTGATTCATTGTATAAGTTAGAAATAAGACATAGTTAAAAGATAGACATTACAGTCAGATAAACAAATTACATATAAACGTTACATTGCAGTAGCTCACTATGGGGCTTCCACAAGTGCTGTGACTGCCTGGGCCAGACCCAGTACAGCAAGGGTCTCTATTTCACTCCAATGCTCGAGAACACTCTGCACTAGCTCTCAGCTGCTCCAAGCTAAGTTTTCTCTGGGACTGCTTCCCTGCTCCGGCCTCCGCTCTGGGACTGCTTCCCTGCTCCGGCCTCCGCTCTGGGGCTGCTTCCCCGCTCCGGCCTCCGCACTGGGACTGCTTCCAAGCTCCGGCCTCCGCTCTGGGGCTGCTTCCCCATTCCGGCCTCCGCACTGGGACTGCTTCCAAGCTCCGGCCTCCGCTCTGGGGCTGCTTCCCCACTCCGGCCTCTGCTCTGGGGCTGCTTCCCTGCTCCGGCCTCCGCACTGGGACTGCTTCCAAGCTCCAGCCTCCGCTCTGGGGCTGCTTCCCCACTCCGGCCTCTGCTCTGGGGCTGCTTCCCTGCTCCGGCCTCCGCACTGGGACTGCTTTCCCGCTCCGGCCTCCGCACTGGGACTGCTTCCCCGCTCCGGCCTCCGCTCTGGGGCTGCTTCCCAGCACCGGCCTCTGCTCTGGGGCTGCTTCCCCGCTCCGGCCTCCGCTCTGGGGCTGCTTCCCCGCTCCGGCCTCTGCTCTGGGGCTGCTTCCCTGCTCTGGCCTCTGCTCTGGGACTGCTTCCCCACACCGGCCTCCGCTCTGGGGCTCGCTACCCCGCACCAGCTTCCACTCTGTCGCCTCACCTCCAGGACTTGCTAGTGGCAGCCCCCAGTCTGTAGTTGCTTCATCCCTTACCCTGCAGATGAGTCAAAAGCTGAAGGAAAATGCAGATGAGGAGAAAAAAAGAGGGGAAAAAAGAGCGAATAAAAAAATGGGTGGTGCAGAGGAACTCTGGCTGAAGTGTCTTACTCTGCTTCCATTTTGAATCAAGTATCACAATTCCCTACAGACTAATAATGGCAATCATTAAAAATGCTGAATGCAGAGGTAGTTATCTCTTGATCAACAAGGGAGTCCAAAAATACCAGGAGTAGACCAGAAGCTGAGACCACAATCAGATCAGCCATGACATTTTTGAAGGTAGGACAGGTTCAAGGGGTCAAATTGCCAGGCTTGCTGCTGAACTGTACTTTCTGGTCTGTCGAGTTGGTGGGTTGCTTTGTGAGAATGGGGCCAGTCAAGTAGGTGGTCAGCCTCACAAGTGCGATGACAAGCAAAGATTGTTGCAAGAGATTGTGGAGAAACTTTAAAAAAAAAGTTATCCAATTGCTCCATCCTTTATTTTGGGCCTGTAATATTTCACACCCAGTTATGCCCAGCTTCAGGCCCGACTCTGTGATGGCACTGAATCACATCATCGAAACTGATGAGCTTCAACTTCAGTCCGTTTGTGTACTTGACCCTCAGTCAGTAATGTAAGATCAGGTAAGGCGAAAGATCTCCATATTTGTTGCTTCTCTGCTTTGAATACTTGACGCGCATCGAAATACATTTCTAAATTTGAAAGACTGCCTTTTGAATTCTGTGATCATAATTTCTCTTAAATTCTCAAAATGTTTCTCCAGCTTGACAGAGCTACCGATCACAGTGTTTCTTTCTCCCCTGAAAATTCTACCAACGTCAGATTGGGTTTCTTTCTTGAGCACGTAAATTTCGATTAAGGCTGAATCTCCTGATAGCCCCCAGTGTGGAAAGCTCTACTCACACAGACTTTGTAAAAACTCCTGCCAGTAGAGAAAAATGTGATGCCCATCTAAGCACGGTCAATCTGAGTGACTGGGATGGAAGGACTTTGTTGGCAGCGCTGGCTGGTATACTGTACATGAGTGTTTTGCACATGTATACTGAGGGGGGTGGGGTTTGAAGGTGTTGGCAAATGTCCTCTTCAGTCCATAAGCGTTAGAAACAAGCTTTGACAGCTCCCAGTGCTGCAGATGGTACTTCTGTACACCGTCAGAGCTGTGCCCATCAGAATACTGTGCAACTTTTCAGGGTCAAATCACCTTTTGGCTATTTTGTCTGCCAGCTACCTTCTCAAATGAGGGAGAATACGTTTTGACCCGTTGTTACATTTAGACACAAAACACAGGTTCTTGGGTAAATCAAATCATAAACATCTCGCAGGCTACAATTTGTTTCTTCCTTCTCTATTCTAAGTGTTTGCCTGGTAAACTTATGTTCTCCAATTTCCGTATCTCTTTGGAGTTTGCCTTTCATTTCTCTGTTTTTCTCTCTCGTGTTTCTGCATTATTCCCTGTTTTCTTTGTCTTGCCATTCCATTATTTTCCATTGTTCATTTTACTAAATTTCAAGTTTTATTTTTACTTCTTTCTCTGAGCACTATCTTTTTTTCATTTATAACTATGTAAATGAAACTCCAACTGTGACATCCTGCTTCTAAGTTTCCTGTCTTCCAATTCCAAATGTTGTACAATGACTTTAAGTATCTTGTTCTCACAAGACCCTGTTCTAACTTGCACCTTCAGTTTATCTGCTCACGCTCTCAGTTTATCTTTCATCAAAGATTTTAGATAGAACAGTGAATTATCTTCACTTCCAGAAACTGTTTTAGCAATCTCCAAAGCCATTGTTAGGTTTTAGATTAGATTCCCGACAGTGTGGAAACAGGCCATTTGGACCGACAACCCTCCAGGGAGTGACCCATTTCCTTCTGACTAATGCATCTAACACTATGGGACAATTTAGCACGGCCAATCCACCCTAACCTGCACATCCCTGGACACTATGGGACAATTGAGCATGGCCAATCCACCCTAACCTGCACATCCGTGGGCACTATGGGACAATTTAGCACGGCCAATCCACCCTAACCTGCACATCCCTGGGCACTATGGGGCAATTTAGCACGGCCAATCCACCCTAACCTGCACATCCCTGGACACTATGGGACAATTGAGCATGGCCAATCCACCCTAACCTGCACATCCGTGGGCACTATGGGACAATTTAGCACGGCCAATCCACCCTAACCTGCACATCCCTGGGCACTATGGGACAATTTAGCATGGCCAATCCATCCTAACCTGCACATCCCTGGGTACTACGGGACAATTTAGCACGGTCAATCCACCCTAACCTGCACATCCCTGGACACTATGGGACAATTTAGCACGGCCAATCCACCCTAACCTGCACATCCCTGGGCACTATGGGACAATTTAGCATGGCCAATCCATCCTAACCTGCACATCCCTGGGTACTACGGGACAATTTAGCACGGTCAATCCACCCTAACCTGCACATCCCTGGACACTATGGGACAATTTAGCACGGCCAATCCACCCTAACCTGCACATCCCTGGGCACTATGGGACAATTTAGCATGGCCAATCCACCCTAACCTGCACATCCCTGGGCACTATGGGACAATTTAGCATGGCCAATCCACCCTAACCTGCACATCCCTGGGGCACTATGGGACAATTTAGCATGGCCAATCCATCCTAACCTGCACATCCCTGGGTACTACGGGACAATTTAGCACGGTCAATCCACCCTAACCTGCACATCCCTGGACACTATGGGACAATTTAGCACGGTCAATCCACCCTAACCTGCACATCCCTGGATACTACGGGACGATTTAGCATGGCCAACACACCCTAACCTGCACATCTTTGGATTGTGGGAGGAAACCCATGCAGACAAAGGGGGAAAGGTGCAAACTCCACACAGGCAGTCACCCAAAGGCTGGAATCGCACCTGGGTCCCTGCTGCTGTGAGGCAGCAGTGCTGACCACTGTGCCATTCCAGAATTTTGTGCAATAAATGTCTCCATGCACAGCTGCTTCATGCCCTGGAACCAATCTGTAGTTGATACTTTCACAAGAGAGACACAGATCCTCTTTAAATCCAATGCACTCAAACATCTCACCAAGAGCCCCCACCTGTTGTGATCCCAGCTGGGCCAGTAAGACAGCATCCTGAAATTGTGATTTGTTTTAGTTTTGACAATGTGGTTTCTCACTGAAACATAAGCGTACAACGCTGCACGTTTTGCTTTAACAATAAAAGAGAAGTTTATTAGCAAAAGAGATTAATATAAAAGAACAGTCCAAACCATTTACTTATCGTACAAATTCAAATGTTTTCAAAAATCACATTAAAAATATAATCCCAAAATTTATCTTTTAAAGTGAAAAGAAACAAAACAGCTTTTGTATAATTCCCAACGCACCACTCATTGAAACATAGAAACTTGTGGAAGGAGCAGGCCATTCAGCCCTGTGAGATTGCTCGGCTGTTCAGAATCGAACCAGGGACTCTGGTGCTGTGAGGCAGCAGCGCTAACCACTGAGCCACTGTGCTGCCCCTGTACTGTACTGAATGAAACACAAACAAAAAAATAACTTAATCAATCTGAAAACCCATTCGACTCTATTGCAACTTATTGATGTTGTTTCAAGTTGTTGCAACATCCCATAACACCCCCTTGGCAAAAAGATAAATTCAAACGCGGGTTCTTACAGGAGAGAGATTGCAGAGAGGGAGTGAGGATCAGCTGTTTCTTTGGGTCCAGCAGCTTTTCTCTCAGGCCCCAGCTGAAACTAAACTAAACCAAAAAAAAACTCTGAACTGGGAGAACTGGCCACTTCCCTTTCATTGTGCAAGTGCTTTAAAAAAATAGACTTAAGCCTTTCCAAGTAGGTATTTCCAGGCGTATCAGAACCTCTGTCTAGATTAGAGTGGTGCTGGAAAAGCACAGCACTTCAGGCAGCATCCGAGGAGCAGGAAAATCGACGTTTCGGGCAAAAGCCCTTGTATCAGAACCTCTGCCTTTAACGACCCCTCTGTAAAAAAAAATGAGGACAACATAACCTTGTCAAAGGAGCAGCATTGTCACACATTGAAGAAGCTTTTTCCTATGCGCTTTGGCAATGCAAGGGCTATGGATCAAATGCTGGAAATGGGATTAGAACACTTCGGTGATTGCGCTTGACTGGAAAAGGCTCAGTGGACCCAATGGCTTTTATCTGTCCTGTAGACATCTCTGACTTAATCTAATCTGGTCCAACAGACCCATTCCTGCCATTTCAGGGGATTAGACTGGTAGTTCCTCATTGCACCCCCTCCATAGTCAGAACATCCTTCCTCAGATAAGCAGACTAAAACTGCATTACCATACTCTATGCGTGATCTCAGCAAGGCCCTGAGGAGATTAATAGCATTAATGTGCCATGAAATTGTAAAAAGGCTTTGACAGAAAGACAAGTGTAACACAGTGGCATGCAAAACAAAACTCTCAAGTGGGAGAACAGAAAGTAAGTTCCTCAGTTCGTGAAGTTGAGGTTGACTGTAGAAAACTGTTAAGTGCCTCCTCAGAAAAGGAGATGGGGTTCCTCAACCTTCACTTTAAGTCCCATTGGAGCATTACAGTTGGTCAAGGACAGAAATGTCCCACTTGACAATAAGTTGGGGAATTGAAATGGGTAGAAATCAGAAACTTCAGTATTATGTTGAAATCCCATCTCGGGATAAGGTTTGACACCGTGGTGAAAAACAGATAGCTCTCAGCATTAGCAAATCGCTAAAGAGAAGGATGGTATGAATGGAGCAGGAATAACGTTTGGAGCAGGGATGAAATCCCACGGGCTCAGTTTTCCAAAGTTTCTGCTCATCCACGACAGCAAAGCTAATGGCAACAAAATTGACCACAATGGGGGAGTTCCCAGAGCTGGTTCTGAAGTCAAAGCTGGCTGTCATCAGCCTAGATGTGGAAATTAATCTGTCCCTTTTTTTAAATAGATATTTTTATTAGAAATTTAACATTTTTACAAGTTTACAAAAATAAACAAAACTCTCATATACAAACATTGTATGTTTGATTTAATTGTATATCAATAGTCAAAATTTAACAAAAGAAAAAAAGAACCGAAAAAGAAAAAAAAACAAAACTCAACTTTCTACTAATCTAACCTACAACTAACCAGAGCATGTATTTAAGTCTCTTACGTGCTCGGAATGTGTTAACATCAAATGTAATAAAACCCGTATTCATGCGGGATTCCCCTCCTAAGGGGCCCCGGACCAGCCAGGTTTGTAATCTCACTTAAATAAAAGCCCTTGTTAGGATAGCCGAAATATCTGTATTTATGTAATTCAAGAAGGGCTGCCATATTTTATAAAATAATTTGGTCTTTCGGTGCATCATATTTGTAAGGAAGTCAAGGGGAATACATTCCATAATTAATCTGTGCCAGTTTGAAAGTCCAGGGGGGCCCTCAGCCACCCAGTTCACCAAAATATTTTTCCTTGCACAGAAAAAGAGAATAGAAGATAATCTCTTCCCGTGCATGTCCAGGGAGGGAAAGTTTGAAAAGCCCAAAAGGAGAGATACAGGGTCCACTTTAATTTCCGTTCCTAGAATTTCTGTCAGGGTACTTGCTACTTTAGTCCAATATCTACGGATCTTATGACAGGTCCATAGGCAATGTACAAGAGTGCCCACCTCTATTTTGCATTTGGGACACATTGGAGATGCTCCTGCCTTAAATTTTGCCAATCGAACTGGTGCTATATGGGCCCTATGAAGTATCTTCAGCTGGATAGCCTGGGTTCTGTTACAGATAGTAATTCTTCTAGCGTTTTCCCAAATATCATTCTATGTTTCTATAGAGATTTCTAGTCCCAAATTCTGATCCCATGTTTTAAGCAGATTGTCCATATCTCCTGATACTTCATCATGTAGTAAATGATAAATAGTGCTGACGGAGGATACCCCCACTGGTCGTAGGACACTACATTCTCTATCTGATTTATAAAGACTATCTAATAACGTAGTCTTCTTCTGTATATAGTCTCGAATTTGGAAGTATCGAAAGAGGTCTCCATTAGGTAATCCGAATTTCTGACGCAGCTGTTCAAAAGACATCAGGACCCCATCCTTAAATAGGTCCCCTCGACATGAGATACCCCTGGATCTCCAGAGTTTAAAAGTGGCATCTGTAAACCCCGGTTGGAATCCCCATGCTCCCACTATCAGAGCATAGGGGGATGTTTTATGTGAATTACCCTCATTTTGCCGCATTATATTCCAAGCCTTAATTGTGTTTAGTATTATAGGGTTTTTACAGTGATCTGTAATGATTTTCCTCTTGTCTGAAAATAAAAGGTTAATAAGTGGGTATTTTACTTGAGAGGCCTCGATGTCCAACCAGATTGATTGTGGATCAGACAAGACCCAATCAGCTATGTAACTTAATAGGGAACTTAACTGATATTTCCTAAAATCTGGGAAGTCCATTCCTCCCCTTGTCTGTGGAAGCTGTAGCTTCAGTTTCATGAGTGGCCGTCTATGATTCCAGATGAAGGAACCCAGCCAGCCATATAATTTACATAGAGCCATCCTCGGCAGCATCACCAGAAGCATTCTCATAGGGTATAGGAGACGGGGCAGGACATTCATTTTAATTAGTGCGATTCTACCCAACCAGGAAATTGGAAGGTCTCCCCATCGCTGGAGGTCCTGCCTTATCCTCTCCAGTAAATGCACAAAGTTAGCCTTGTATAACTGACCAAATACTGGGGTAATAAAAATACCTAAATATAAGAAACCCTCCAGGGACCAACGAAAGGGAAAAGGGGATTCGTCCACTAAGTGGGGTATCATAGCAAGGCCACCCATTGGCATAGCCTCCCATTTTGAAAAATTAATTTTATAGCCTGAGAATGCGCTAAATGTATTAATAACTTGGATTAGGCGAGGTATGGACATTAGAGGATTACTGAGGAATAAAAGAACATCATCTGCATATAGGGTAATTTTATGTTTACCTGTACCAATCCTCGGGGCCGTTATATTAGGATCAGCCCATATAGCTTCTGCTAGTGGTTCAATTATTAGCGTGAATAGCAATGGTGAGAGAGGACATCCCTGACGGCAGCCCCTACCCACACTGAAGCTATCCGAACCTAATCCATTGGTAACCACAACTGCTTTGGGATCACTATACAACGTTGAGACCCATTTGGTAAACACCTTTCCAACGCCAAACCTTTCCAATGTGTAAAACAAATATGACCATTCAACCCTATCGAATGCCTTTTCCGCGTCTAATGAAACTACTACTCCTGGTATCTTTCCCTGATGGCAGGTTTGAATCATATTCAAAACCCTTCTAATATTATTGGATGATCTCCAGCCCTTAATAAACCCCATCTGATCCTCCTTTATAATATGTGGTAGTACCCTTTCTAGTCTCAGTGCTAACGTTTTAGAAAGGATTTTAAAATCTACATTTAGCAAGGATATTGGTCTATATGACGTACAATCTTCTGGATCCTTTCCTTTTTAAAGGATAAGAGAGATATTTGCCTCTTTCAGCGAAGGCGGGAGACAGCCCTGACTATATGCATAGTTATACATGTCCATAAGTGGACCAGCCAATACTTCTGTAAATTCTTTATAGAATTCAGCTTGAAAACCATCTGGGCCAGGTGCCTTACCGCTCTGAAGTTGCCTAATTGCATCAAGTATTTCTTGGACTGTTAGAGGAGCATTTAGGACCGATACCTGTTCCGGAGTTAGACCCGGAAAGGTCAAATTTTTAAAAAATGATTGCATCCTCCTAGTCCTAGCTTCACAATCCTGCAATTTATATAACTCAGAATAAAATTCTCTAAAGATCGCATTAATCTTTTTATGATCATGAGTCAAAATACCCGGACTTTCCTTGATAGACGTAATAGACTGAGGAGCCTTCTTTGTCTTTGCAAGAAATGCTAAGTATCTACCCGGTTTGTCACCATATTCATATAACCTTTGTTTTGCAAATAATATTTCCATCTTAGCCGTTTGAGTAAGCGTAGTGTTTAGAGCTGTCCTAAGAGCCGTAATCCTTTGCAATTTAATAATAGAAGGTCTATCAGCGTATACTGTTTCAGCTGCTTTTAAGTGAGCCTCAAGCAGACGCTGTTGTTCTCCCCTCAATTTTTTCTGGGTCGCTGAGTCGGAGATGATCAAACCTCGCGTGTAAGCTTTGATGGTCTCCCACATCATTGATGGGTTGCTAGCAGTACCTGAATTAATTTCTAAAAATGTTTTAAATTCGTGAGAGAAGTACTTTACAAATTTACTATCTTTCATTAGGAAGGGGTCCATACGCCAATGCCGAGGGGATGTCCCAGTGTTCCTCGCCTTAGTTTCCATATACATAGCAGGTCGGAAATTGCTATACTACCTATTTTACAGGATGATATGGAATTTTAAAAAATCGAGGGGGCAAAAAACATATCAATTCTGTTATGGCATTTATGTGGATTGGAGTAAAAAGACAAATCTCTGCCCTGTGGATGAAGACATCTCCATACATCTACTAATCTTAATTCTTTGTTCAGATCCACCAATTGTCTAGATCTGGGAGATACTCCTGCAGTACTCTTGGGAATCCTATCTATTTCCGGATCCATAATACAATTAAAGTCTCCCCCTATAATTGTACGACGGGCACCAAGAGCCATCAATTTCGAGAAGGCTTCCGTTATAAATTTAAAGGGGTGTGCTGGACGGCAGTACAAATTTAAAATCCCATATTCTTCTCCATTTATAAGGGCTTTAATCAGAATATATCGTCCATATTCGTCTTTTATCTGATTTAGGATTTTGAAAGGGAAATTCTTCCGAATAAGAATAACAACCCCCTTACCTTTTGAGCTAAAAGAAGAAAAAAAGGCCTGATCAAATCCACCCTGTCGTAATTTCAAGTGTTCTTTATCCAACAGATGTGTCTCCTGTAGGAGAGCTATATCAACTCTTTCTTTCTTAAGATTTGATAATATTTCCTTCCTTTAGACTGGCGAATTACTCCCCTTGACATTCCAGGTGCACCACTTAACCGACTGATCAACCATAATCATCTGGGCAAATCCGAGACCCCTCGGGAGGGGAAACCCTATCCAGAACATCCCGAGCATAGAGCATATAAAATTTACAAAAATAAAGGCTCTCTAATACACTCACAACAGTATAATAAAAAACCGTTTCTAAATAAAAAAAATGTAAAACGTATGTAAGTGGAGATTTTCCCCCTTGTTCCCAGGGGGTGTCACTTCCTCTCCAAAAGCCCATCATATCCTCTCCCAACCAATGCCCCACCCTTGACCCAGGCGTTCCTCAATAAAATGAGGAGAATTCAGATATAATACAAAGCTAGAGTTAACAGTAAGCACCCTACCCCCACCCACACCAACACCTGGATATATTTGGTAATGTTAATACTATATATAAACATATAACTATAAAATTACAACCTCAACAAATAATAATTAAATATAATAATACAAAATAACAAGGGAGAAACAACCCCGCTCCTAAAGACAGAGGTAAAATAGAATAAGGTAACCACCTCCCCCACCAACACTAACCAAACCCCCCAGCGTATAAACACACACATATACATATATATATATATATATAATACACATACACATACATACATATACACTCACATATATACATACCCACATATATACATAAAATAATAAAAGAAACAACCCCAAGGGGGGGGGGGGAGAAAATCAAATTCCTCTCTCCACCCCCCATGATAATATTAAACAGTAAGGTAAGAAAAAAAAAGGGGGGGGGATATAAACGAAAACAGGGGGAAAGGCAAACCAACATCCATTATCTCTTACAATTTATCTAAGAGAGTCCAAGAATTCCTTAGCCTTTTCTGGTGAATCCGAAGTTATACACGGATCCTTCATGGTTAAAGCGTAGCGTCGCTGGGTAGCGTAAAGAGTACTAAATATTTAAGTCCCTTAAACGCTTCTTCGCCTCGTTGAATGCCTTCCTCTTTCGAACCAGAAGTGGAGAAAAGTCCTTGATTAACATGATCTTGGATCCTTTATAGATCATAGCTTGGGGGTCTTTTCCAAGATTTCTAGAAGCTTCTAGGAGTATCTGCCTCTCCCTATAGCTCTGCAGCCGGAACAGGACCGGGCGGGGATGCTGGTTCGAGCCGGGCCCACGTATTGCGACCCGGTAGGCTCATTCTACCCTTACCTGGCCTGATCCAGCTTCCAGATTTAAAAGCTGTGGCAGCCACTGCTCCAGGAATGCTGTAAGCTGGCCTTCCTCTTCCCGTTCGGGAAGGCCCAGCAAACGAATATTTTTTCGATGACCTCGATTATCGAGGTCGTCAATATAATTCTCTAAGGTCCGGACTCGCTGTTCGAGAGTCCGGACCTGATCCACGGCCGATTGCGCTGTAGTTTTGGAGGTCGCAGCCTTTAGCTCCTCCCCTCCGACTCGGCGCTTGATTTCCTGGATGTCTTGGTCGTGCTTCTGCAGCGCGGCCGAGAGTGAGTCCCATCGATTTCGGGACTCCTCGATAAAAGCATCGATCTTCGTGTCCAGTTTGGAGATCATCTCCACAAGGCTTGTTACTGTCGGTAAGTCCCCTGGGGCGGCTGTGGACGCCTCTGCTGCAGCTGAAGAGGGAGAGGGTGGGGGAAGGGGGTCCTGCTTGCTGAGAGCTGCGGGCTCCCTTCCCTTTGGTAATTTTTACTAAGTATTAGACTGTTTAAATGTAATACTAAGCAACTAATTAAATTAAACAGCTATTATGAATGATTTGGTGAGTGTGGTGGGGGTGGGTGACCCACTTTACCCAAGTCTTGGGAAGAGCACTATAGACTCAGACTTGCTGGGTCGCCGCCATCTTGGATCCCCCCAATCTGTCCCTTTTTTAACCACGTGACTGATAGGAGATACCTCAACAAGAAATTGGTGAGGAAGTGAAATCACGCAGAGGGAATCTGGAACTCACTGCCTATATGGGTCGGTTGTATCGAGGGAGCCATTGGAGAATCATGGATAGATTGCTGAGGGAGGTCACACAGTCTGTGTGGGGTCAGTGTTTGTGATAGTGTGTGTGTGAGTGAGAGGCTCAATGCGAGTGGGTCAGTGTGTGTGGGTGACTATTATGGATCAGATCAGAACCCCTCAAAATATATTAAGCTTTGAAGCAACATGCACTTTATTTGCACACTCTGGTTAAAATACAACAAAAGAATTGGCTTAGCTGTAACTCTATATTGAAATGCTTAACGAATTAATAGATTGGTTATCTACTACACAGTAACTCTTCTGAATTCGGAACATCCCATAAACACACCCTTCGCAAAAGGGAAATTCAGAAAACAGGTGGTCTCACATGCAACTGCAGCAGCAGAAAGCGAACACCCAGTTTTTGGTGAGAACTAAGAGAGGGAAAAAATAGCTTCCCCTTCTTCCAGACCTCAGCAGCAGCTGCGACTGAAAAACTAAGAAACTCAAAATCCTGGTTCTGTGAGAGACTAACTACACCTATTCAGGTTGTTTCTACTGCTACGACTTTGGAATAAAATACACAAGGGCTCTCAAACTGTTTGCTTTATTGGATCAGTGGAGACTGCTCTACACCTCTACCTTGAAACCTCTCTTTAAAATAAATGACAAAGTAATGTCTAAAAGCCATCATATCGTCAGACCTCCCCTCTTTAAAGAAATGAACCATCAATATACAAAGATGATTTCATTTCTAAAAGCCTTCCATTTAATGCTATTAGTACACTGCATAAAATATAGATTACAGTGATTATAAGCATGAAAACACTCATTACTGCATCTATTTCAGTCCATTTTGTCCTATGACAGACTGCCTCCATCTTTCTTAACACAGTCGGGAAAACGTGTCAGCAATTAGGTTTTCTGATCCTGTTGGGGGAATAGTTTTCAAATTGAATGGCTGCAATAATAAGCTCCCTCTAAACAGCCTGGAATTTTTGTCCTTAAAGTCTTCTGAAAGCTTTAAGGGGTTATGATCAATATAAACAATTGTCCGAGACACATTACTGGCAGTGTAACTGTTGAAATGTCCTCATGCCAACCCTAAACTCAAGGTGTCCTTCTCAATTGTGGAATATTTCTGTTGATGATTATTCAGTTTTCTGGACAAATACCCACTCGGTCTTTCCATCTTCTCATTGTTTTCTTGCAAGAGCACGGCACCGACACCCACATCACTTGCATCGAATTATGGCTTTGCATAATTAGGCAAACACTGGAGCAGTAGTTAACATAACTTTCAGGCTGTCGAGTGCCTTCTTACAGCCCTGCATCCACTGAAATTTCAGACACGTTTTCAATAAGTCAGTCAGTGAAGCAACCACACTGCTAAAATTTGGTGCAAACCCTTGATGAAAACCACTCAGTCCCAGGAATCATAGTACCTCCCTCTTCATCGATAGTGTGGACAACTCCCCAATAACCTTTCTCTTCACAACCTGTAGGGGGCACATGTCCATGTCCAATGACATGGCCCAGGAACGTGAGTTGGACTTTTGTGAAGTTACTCTCAGCCCAATTTATTGCCAAACCCGCTTCCTGAAGTTGATCAAAGAGTTCCGAAAGATGCTCCAAATCTTTCTTCCATGTGTGACCAAAAATCACCAGGTCATTGACATGCACCACACAATTGGGTAATCCTGAGATGACTTTATTGGTTAGTCTTTGAAATGTGGCAAGGACATTTGTCATACAAAGTTGTACGACTTTTAATTGGTACAGTCCATTCAATGTCATGAAATCCAAAATTTTCATCGTTCTTTTAAAGGTACCTCCTCTGAGTTGGTTCAACTCAGAAATATAAGTTGCTTGTCCAACCTTCTCAGTACAGTCCTCCAAACTGGTATTTGAATCAGATTTTCTAACTACAGTGACTTTGCGATAGTCCACGCATAATTGTTAGTTGTCATCTGGTTTTGACACGATTATTATAGGTGAGCTCCATTCACTGCAACTCATTTCATTATGTTGTCTTTGAGCATGCATTTAATCTGTGCCACTTTAGAGAGTTAAGTCCAGAAAGGTGTTGCTTCACTGGAACAGCATTTCTTACATCTATATCATGGGTAATTAGACCAGTACTTCTTAGCTTATTGCCACATATCTTCCAATGTTATTGGAATACCTCTTTCAGGTCATTTTGATTTTTCTCTGAAAGGAAACTCCATCATCTATTCCAATGTCTGGGAACATTCTTCATTGTCCAACTTAATTTGAGGAATGTCTAATTCCGAGTCATCTGATCCTGGTACATCACTCTGTGTTCAGTAAGACATTCTCCCTATGTTTTGCTTCCGTAACAAAATGCCTCTTGTGCATGTTCACATTTCACATTCTGTGAGATTTCTTTCCATCTAATTCATCTCACTCAATTTCCTTTCAATTTGATAACACCCACTAAACCTTGCTTTTAAATGTTCACTTACCACTGGAAGTAAGACTAACACTTTATCTCAGCTAGCACAATGCAAATTTTTGATTCCTTGACTGCTTCCTGTTTCATCACATGCTGTGCTATTTTCAAATGCTGTCCAGTCAACTCACCCACTCTATTTAATTTGTCTCTAAAATTTGACACAGAATCCAAACATCTGAATTTGGACTTAGTAGTTTCTCCTTAATCAATTTTACTGGTCCTCTCACTTCCTGCTCAAAAAGTAATTCAAACAGACTCAATTTGGTTGACTCATTTGGTGCATCTCTGATCGCAAACAGTACAAACAGAATTCCCTTATCCCAGTCATCGGGATAGCCTTGACATGGTCTTTAATGTCTGATGTCACCTTTCCAGTGCTCCCTGCAACTCTGTTTGGTACACAGTAGATTTGAATTGTTTTATTCCTAAGATGTCCATAACTTCTTTAAATAATTTTGATGTGAAGTTTGACCCTTGCTCTGATTGTATCTCCGTTGGTAGTCCGTATGTAGTGAAAAATTTGAGCAATTCCTCTACAATCCTTTTAGCTATGATATTGCATAAAGGAATGGTCTCTGGAAATCTAGTGGACACATCCATTATTGTTAACAAATACTGATTCCCACTTTTTGTTGTAGATATGGGTCCTACGCAATGAATTAAGACTCTTGTGAAAGGTTACTAAAATGCAGGATTAGGTATTAAAGCTATGGTATTTATTACTGCCTATGGTTTTCCAATTACCTGACAGATATGACATGACTGGCAAAATTCAACGGCATTTTTGTGCCGTCCAGGCCAGTAAAAATGCTTTTGTATTTTAATTTGAGTTTTTCTCACCCCTAAATGACCTCCTGCTGGTAGTTCATGCACCACCCACAAAACCTGTGTTCGAAAACCCACTGGCAGTATGACTTGAAGAACGTCTGCCTATTTCTCATCTGCCTGAATATGTGATGATCTTTATTTCCTCATTAAGACATCATGCCTAAGATAGTAGCATTCAAGGATAGATTCAGATTCTTTTTCCGTGTCTGCCTTCTGATACAATCACAATAAAATTTCATCTACCTGCCGTAACTCAGTTAATTTCTCTGAGCTAAAGATGTCTGCTTTGTCATCGATCAGCTCCTGGTTTGTGTCAACCTTCGAATCAAACAAGGTCTCTGCTAATTCCACTTCAACTTTCTTCTTTGTACTCTTTGAACTCTCCTGTTTCAACTGGTGACTTTGTGACCTCATTACCACACAGTTGGGAAACATCCCAGGATATGTGTCCTGCGGTAGTTCAGTTGCCTGAGTTTCCACTGGCCTTTCAACCACAGCAGGCAGCACTCCTAACTGTGAACCAGCTATATTATAACCAAGGACAAATGATATTCCTGGAGCTGAGAGTTGGTCCAGTACTCCTACCATAACTCTCCACTCTTCACTGGACTCTCTAACCCCACTTTACATAATTGAGCACTTCTTGTCTCACCGTGAATTCCTGTCACGAGTACATTTTCTGGCAATAGTCCTTCAGAGGGACATATCTCCTCATCTTTCAACATCAAAGATTGAGATGATCCTGTATCTCTTAATATTGTCACCTCTTTGCCTGTTGTTCCTGGCCTAATGTGAATAAGCTTTACCTTCACAGGTATATGATTGAAGATGATGCTGCACTTCCTCCTTAACTGACCTCTGACCAGTTTGTACATTCTGGAGCAGGTTTCTAGCCTCCACTGTGCTTTCCATTACCATTCCAACAAAATTCCCTGTCTTATCCTGTCGTCCTACATCTGACTTCCCAGTGCTTTTCCCTAACCCACCAACACTGTGATTTCATGTGGCCTACTTCATTGCAGTGAAAACATTGGAGCTTTACAACTTCTCCGTCCCCTTCATGAGTTTCCTTTTGACCCTGTGGTAAGTTATCCTTATGATCTTCACTGAGATCTACCTCTCCCTTTCCACGTCAGGATTTCTCTTTTCCCCAATTTCTGCCCCTCGTGGAGTGAAATTGATTTTGGAACCCAACCTTTGATTTATGGACCGACTCATAATCATCAGCCATTTCAGCTGCTAACTTTGCTGTTTTCACACTCTGCTCTTCCTTATGAGTTCCCACTACATCAGGAAGTGAAGTTTTGAACTCCTCCAAAATAATCGTCTCTCTAACACTGTCATAGTTTTGCTCTATTTTTAATGCCCTTGTCATCGATCAAAATTACTTTGTTTGATCCTTTCAAACTCAATGTAGGTTTGACCAGGGTCCCTCCTTCCATTCCTGAAACATTGTCTGTAGGCTTGTGGCACAGGCTCATATGTACATAAGATGGCTGTCATCACCACCTCATACACCCCAGATACCTCCTCTGATAGGGATGCGAATACCTCACTCGCTCTTTGGTTTGGATCAACAAAGCCCACATGGTCACTGGACATCACATTTGGTTAGCCATCTTTTCAAATGAGATGACAAAAGCTTCTGCATCCTTCTCATCAAATTTCGGCAATGCCTACTAACACTAACATCTACCTCTCGCTGCCCTTAAGTTCAATATTTAAACAGTTTCTCACCAGGTCTTTGGCGACCATGGGTTTGCTCATCCTCACTGAGCTTACCTTCAGCTTTCATCTCCATCTTTTTAAGCTGACTTTCCTGTCTCAGTCCTGAGTTCCGAAGTTCAAACTCCCTCCCTCCCTTCTTTTACTTTCCTTTTCTCTCATCTCTCACTCTCTCTTTCTCTGTCTCTTTCTCTTTTTTCTCTCTCTTTCTCTCTCTCTTTTTTATCTCTTTGTTCTGCTCAAGTGATTCATTCTTCTTCTCTTTCCTCTGTTTTTAATCGGAATTCAAATTGCTTCATTTCTTTTGCTCTTTCCTTGTTTTTTTTGCCTCCAACTTCGGGGCAGCATAGTGGCTCAGTAGTTAGCACTGCAGCCTCACAGCGCCTGGAACCTGGGTTTGAATCCATCCTCAGGTGGCTGTCTGTGTGGAGTTTGCACATTCTCCCCCCGTACCTGCATGGGTTTCCTCCGGGTGCTCCGGTTTCCTCCCACAATCCAAAGATGTACAGGTTAGGGTGAATTGGCCATGCCCAATTGCCCAGTAGCATTCAGGGATGTTGTGTGGGTTTGGTGCAGTCGTCACGGGTTACTGTAAAGTAAGATGGTTAGTGAATGGGTCTGGCTGGGTTACTCTTCAGAGGGTCGGTGTGGACTTGTTGGGCCGAAGGGCCTGTTTCCACACGGTAAGAGTTGTAATTCTAACTCGCGCTGCTTCATTTTCAATTGAACCTTCGCCATCTCTAAAGATTCTGATGGTGTTTCCAGCAAATCTAAATACTGAGCTATTGTTGTAATTATCTCTCTTTTCCTCATGGAAGGAGGCAGCTCCAGCTCCTGCTCCAGCTTGTCTGTTAATTCCAGCACTTGGCCTTAATGACCTTTTTGTAAAACACCTAAGGTCACTTTTCCAGCCCTAGGAAACTCTTGGTTGACTGAAAGAGCCATTGTTGTCCCAAACCCTTAAACCAACTGAAATTAACACCCAGAACAAAAGACACTAACACCTGCCACTCGCAGCCTTTGAGTCCAATAACCCCAATCCCAATTTGGAACTATAGAATAAATCTTGGATGATCCCCTAATCTGTTATGGACCACACCAGACCCCCTCAAAACATTTCAAGAAAATTGTCCGGACTCTAACTTTGTTGGTTGTCTTAAGCAGGTGTAAAGTAGATATTCCAGGAGTGATGCAGCCCTACCATTTAGTTTCAAACAAAACAGAATTTGTTTGCAAGCTTACCAAATGAAAGACAAACAAAAGAAAACAGAATACTGAATAACGTAACTTCTCTGAAAACCCAACAGATTATCCCAATTTAATGATGCTGTTCCAAATACTTGCAACAATCCCCATAAACACTGCATGGCACAAAAGGTAAAATCAAACACAGGCTCTTCCAGGAGGGATGTCAGAGGCAAAGATGGCAGGAAGATTCAGCATGGAACACCTTCTCCCACATAGCTCTTTTTTTTTGACAGCAGCCTCAAAGCCGACTAACTGTTTTCAGTGAACAGCCAGATTGCTAAAACCAAATCAAAACTAACCAAACCAAACTGAGAAAAAGGTGAGCTGAGAGAACTGGTCACTGCCGTTTCATTGTACAAGTGTTTTTCTTTCAACTTGAAAGCGTTCTCAAGTCGTCAAACCCAGACATTTTGGAATCGCTGCTTTTCCGACCTCCTGAAAAGAAAAGCCAAGGACAACATAACCTTGTTCAAGGAGCAGCATTGTCACACACTCCCACCCACAAGCATGACAAGAATGCATTCACCTCCATTATCAAAGTCATTCATATATATTTGGAATAATTTTGATCCCAGCACAGATCATGTTGCACTCCATTTCTTGCATGTTGCTCTCCTGAAGCAGCTTCTTTATCCTAATTGCATGACTTCTGTTAGTTCGGCAACCCTCTTCCATGATAACAAACAGATCGAACACAATGTGTCTTGCAGTACCTTTTCAAATGGCTTTTGGAATATATCTCATCGAGGACCTTTATCTGTCCTGCTTTTTGCTCAAAGAAATTTAATACATTTGTCAAACATGGTTTTCCTTCCTTGAATCAATGCTGACTCTGCTTGATTATGGTATGTAATTTTATGTGCTCTGCTATTATAATATTATATATATTATTACATTGACCAGCCCCTTATGTAACTAGATATTAAGGAAAAACTATGAAGAAGAATCATCTCTGGTCTTAAATTGGTCCTTTTTAACATGTAATCCTAAGGGAACTAATCTAACTAGAAATAACAAAGCAGTCAGGATCTATCCTGAAACTCATAGTCAGTTCCTCACTGCTTTGCTTAATTGAGATTTTGTTTTAACTGACATGTGATTGAAGATTTTGAGACAACCGCATACAAATAAAGTTAAAACGCAGACCACTATTCACTCCTTCATGTGAATCATTCATCTTCAATGTGCTTAGTTTTCCAATGCAATCTGAATTGTCCAGTCTTTTAAGTTTTCCAATTCAATATCCGAAGGGAGTATTGTCATTGACAGCAGGTGCTTAACTCAATGTCATAATGTGGTTATATTTTTCCAATCCCTATGGAATGATGCTGCAACCTCAAGGTACCCGCAGAGAGCTGACACGGTATAAATTAATGGGATTGGCAACGGGTCTCCTTGGAGTTTAATGCGAATTGTTGCTGGCAGCACAAAGGATAGGATCATTTCACTCAGAAGATGCGTGAGGCATTTTATAGTGTTGCTAAGATCTATTACCTGATCATTGCCATCATTGGTGCTCCTGGTAAGTGACAGTAGTTGTGCAAAGCTGAGTTTTTGAGCTGGTCTTTGTATGTATTTTTTCACTAATGTTACATGCTGCTCTAGTGGTCGTATTACTGTGGTAAAAAAATTCGTGAATAATTTTGTCAAGGCAAACGATTTGAAGGATTTCTCCAGTTATTTTGTTGGGCATGGCGAGCACAGCATTTATTGCCAATTGCCTGTGACACCATAACCCTATCCCTTACCTTATCCCTACCCCGACTGCAGGTTATGGTGTCTCCATGTGTCTGTTGCCTGTCTGCTTCCAAAATTGGGAAGTGTTGTTGAAGGAGTCTTATAGAGTTGGTGTGGTGCAGCTCATAGATGGTACACATTGCTGCCACTGTGCAACACTGGTGAAGGACGTTAATGGTTAGTGATGGAGTGCGAGACAACTGGGAGCTTGTGTCCTGGATGGAGTTGAGATTCTTAAGTGTTGTTGGAGCTGCACCTGCCCAGGACAAGTGGAGAATATTCTATCAGACTTGTGCCCTTTAAATGCTGCACTCACTTCAATGAGTTATCAGGTGTTGTTCACCACAAAAGTCCCAGCCTATAACCTGCTCTTGTAGCTTCAATATTTATATGGCTAGCCTAGTTCCACTTCTGATCAATAGTAACCCACACGACTACATTACGTAAAGATGGGGGATTTAATAGTGGCAATGGCATTGAATATCTAGGAGCGATAATTTGACTCTCTTCTGTTATTAATGGTCATATTTTTGAGAACTGATGATGTAAATGCTTCATTTGTTTTTTGTGTTGATTCATCCCTTTTCCACAGCAAGGTTTGAGAATCTGTTGGCCCTGTTTGCTGAATATCTTTCGCCCTCTAAGACAGAGTCACGGTTCTGTGTAAAGGTCTTTCTTAAACATTCATTCGTCAGATGTGGTATATCACCAGCTATTCCTGCACTCATTGCCAGTCCCCGGTTGAACCTTGTGAAGGTGCTGATGAACTGCTGTAGTCCACATGGTGTTGGTGATTCCATAATGCCCCTTGGGAGGGAATTCCAAAATTTTAACCCAGCGTCACTGACCGAAAGGTGATATATTTCCAAGTCAGGGTGTTGAATGGCGTGGAGGGGTTCTAGCAGGTGGCAGTCTTCCCATGTATCTGCTCCTTTTGTTGTGCTAAATGGAAGAGGCCGTGGGTTTGGAAGGTACTGACGCAGGACGTTTGGCAAATTTCTGTGGTGCATCTTGTCAACGATATGCATTGCTGCATCTGAGCATCAGTGGTGGAGGGAGTGGATGCTTGTGGATGTGGCACCAACTTAAGCCGGGGCTGCTCTGCCCTGAATGCATTCAAGCTTCTTGAGCGTTTTTGGAGCTTCCCTCTTCCAATGCAAGTGAGGAGTATTCCTTCACACTCCAGACTTGTGCCTTTGAGACTGTGGGCGGGCTATGGTGAGTCAGGAGACGAGTTACTTATTGTGGTATTTCTAGTTTCTCACCTGCTTTTGTCACAGCTATATTAACGTGGCAATTTCATTGAGTTAATGGCAACTCCCAGGGTGTTGATGATGGTGGATTCCATACCCAATATGCTTGATGATATACCCAAGACTAGAATATATTTCATGGATGTCATTCTGATTTTTTTGGTATAAATTCAATTCTGATAAAATTAATCTCAGTAATGTTTTTTCTTCTCTTCATTGTTGCCATGCAAATAACATTAGTCAATAATTCAGCAGATTTCTGAATGTGTACATGAGGCCCCACTGCCCACCGACCACATTCAACCTCCTATTCCCCAAGTCATAAACAGATCTCTAATCCTTCCAGTAAAAATGTCGCTCCGCACAACATCAGTGACATTGAAACTGATTTGATATGTAAAGCCCTTCCCTCTTGTTTGTTAGTGATTATACGGGATGGGTTCTGATATTTTCTGCTTGTCTATCTCTCTTAGCTGCATTTTCCAATTTAGATTTGTCTTCAGATTTTGGCATTTTGTTTCTACCTCACAATTTTCAATTGGTCATGCAGTTCATAATCCCTAATTGGCATACAGCTCTCTGACTGGTTCCTATGGTCTTTCGAAGCCTATAGTGCTTTGACTTCTTTTCAAGCCCTTTGCAGGCTTTCCTGCTGCTCTGTCATTCTGTTGTCACCATTATCCCCTCTCCTACAGCTATCACCTAAGTTTCAATTAACCCAATTGTCTTCAACAATCATCTCTTTTAAAGCTGAATTATTCCATTAACAGCATTACAAACATTCATTTTTGGTCCTCTCTCCCCAATACCCAACATTTCTTGAGCCCTCCCATTCTTTTAATATGGTCAATCTCCATATCTTCCAGGTATGACCAAAGGATATTGGCCTGAAACGGCAACACCGTTTCTGCCTCCTTACATGTTGATTTTCCAACTAATTATTTTCAAACCTTTCCTGTGTTAATCAGATTTACATACTCATGTGTATAATATATGAATTCAAAAACTGGCTGGCTGTAGAAATACCCATAAAAACAGGTCAGTACAGACAATTTCATTCATTGTCTACATATCAACTGTTCTGATTTGATTCACTCTAGAAACTAGAATGTCAGAAGTGCATTACAGTTGGAACTGAGATTTTTGTGATTGCGATTGTTCCTTTCTAACCAGAACCTAACCAGTCCTGAAATCCTTCTTTTGATCCCTGTGCCTGATTTTGTTGTCAATATTTTAAGTACTTTTTGCTTTCTCTCTTGTAGTTAACTTAGTGGCGATTGTGATCCTTTCCCGAAGAAGGTGTGACCTCTCTATCTGTAGCACTCGCTATCTGATAGCCATGGCAATGGCTGATCTGCTGGTGATTATCACTGAGATCATAATGAGGCGGCTCAATTCTTATTATTTCCCATTTTGTTTCCTGAGTATCGTCCCTGTGTGCAGTGTCATTGCTGTCCTGATTCGTGTGGCCATAAACTGCTCTGTCTGGTTCACTGTGACTTTCTCATTTGATAGATTTGTGGCCATTTGCTGCCAGAAGCTAAAGACAAGATATTGTACTGCAAAAAATGCGATTGTGGTTCTTGCAACAACCTGCGCCCTGCTCTGTTTAAAAAATGTTCCCTTTTACTTTGTATTTGAACCCGGGCTGAGAATCGACCATGTTTCCTGGGACTGCTATATTAAACCAAGCTACTTCACTGAACCTGGATGGGTTAGATTTCACTGGTTTGACATGATCTTAACTCCAGTGCTCCCATTTGCTTTAATTCTGCTGCTCAATGCTCTGACGGTCAGGCATATTTTACAGGCAAGTCAACTCCGCAAAGGACTGAAGGGTCATAGAAGGCCAGGGAATCACCGTGACCCAGAGGTGGAGAGCAGAAGGAAATCTGTGGTATTACTCTTCACCGTTTCTGGTAACTTCATCATCCTTTGGTTAGTTATTGTTATTGATTTTTTTTATGATGAATTTGCAGGAAAACAGCCTCTTGATTACACCAATTCAGAATATATATTCCACGAAGTGGGAGTAATGCTACTGAACTTGAGTTGCTGCACCAACACATTCATTTATGGAGTGACTCAGTCCAAGTTTCGAGAACAGCTCAGGAGCATGGTGACATTTCCACTTACAGCAATCGCTCGTTGCATTTAAAACCAAAACATTTTACAACATCCCAGAGCCGGGTTTCGAGTTCACAAATTTACTCAAAGCCTTCCAAGAGAGGACAAAGTGAAGTGCACAGGGGGAAAGAGATTGGACTTCCACAAGTAAGTTCAAGAGGAGAGAGACAGCATCTCCAGAGGTCAGCAAGGGAACAGCAGGTAGAGTTGCACGCACTCAGAGTGGTTGGAATCTCACCTCGTTCTGTCTGCTCCAGAAGAAAAAGAGCAAATGCTACACATCTCCTGGTGCACAGTAAATACAACATGAGCCAAGGCTTCATTGTGCATCTGGATCCCTTGCCCAGGTTTGGAAGGACCAAATGGAAAGGTCGCTGGAGCTTTTGATGTTGCTGTGAGTTGCTCTCTCTCCTCAGGTTCTATCTCTCACTACATCCAACCAACCATTCACATGCCTCTGCTGAAAAGCAGCTCCCCATCCTCCCCGGCAACTCAATTTCCATTCCCTTTTCCCACTCTTTGTGATCTTACATCCCTGATCTGTGCCAGAGCTTAACATTGAGACCTTCCATTCAGGTCTCAGCCCAGAAATATTACGGAAATATTGAGGGAAGGAATTACATCTTATTTGATGTGGGCAAAGGTGGAATACCTATTCTCCTTCTTCATAACTTGCTCGCTGACATTGACACTCCTGCCCCAGCATCCTCCTCCATTAAGTCTCTATGAATGTCAAGTCATGTGGAACAGCACCTGTACAGTCTTCCTGACCCCATCCTCTCACGGTTCCTTGGCTGCTTTAGATTCCTCAAATTTCACAGCCATATCATGTAAAAAACAGTGTAGGTTCCGACATGCAGGTTGGAGATATCCATCTCGACCAGAACACTATATCTCTTTTGACCCGTCCACTGTCTTCATCCTTGCTCTCTGCTTATGGAAACCTCATAAATGCCACCATGAAGGTGATGTACTGATACTCTCCTGAGATCATCAGACTTCACCCCCTGCCTCAGTTCAAGGGATGGCTGAGACCTATCCCATGAGTCTGCTTTACCTCCAAATATCAATATTGCAACACATTCCTGGATGGCCTCCTATAATTATCCCCCTAGTGTGTTCGAGATCATCCAAACCTCTATATCTTTACTCACAGCAAGTCCCATTCATGATCCCTCCTGCTCGAAGATTTCACATTCCTTGACAGTCAAGCAGTGCCTCGAGGGAAATAGTCCATCCTTGTGTATAAAGCCCTCATTCCTCTCTCTGTTTCTGTCCCTATTGCCCCAACTCTTTAGCCTTCCCGAGCCACATATCCCTCCCCATCTCTGTAACGTCTTCCATCTCTGACAGATACATGATGATGATTATGATGATGATGATTCCAGTGGAGCAATGCATGGCAGTTTGAAGCCAACAGGCTGAATTCAGGAGCTGGAAATAAGCTGGAGATTTGCTGCAGCCATTTCTTTTGTGAAGAAAGCATTTGCAAATTTGCCCAAACCAGGCTGAGCGAAGGAGGACTTCCTTTGTGTGAAAACTGTGGCCCAGATACTCTGGTCAGTTGTCCTCTGCTGACAATTAGACTGTATCTTGGAAGGGGAACTAAAATTTCCATGAGGTACGCACAGTTTTGAATGAAATTGGTGATTGATATAATGAGAGATCTTTACTGATTGTTGTGGTTGTGTTCGCCGAGCTGGGAATTTGTGTTGCAGACGTTTCATCCCCTGTCTAGGTGACATCCTCAGTCTTGGGAGCCTCCTGTGAAGCGCTTCTGTGATGTTTCCTCTGGAATTTATTGTGGTTTGTCTCTGCTGCTTCCGGTTGTCCGTTCCAGCTGGACCCAATATACCGGCCACTGCAGCGGACAGCTGGAACTGACAACCGGAAGTGAGAGATTCAAACCACTATAAATGCCGGAGGAAAGATCACAGAAGCGCTTCACAGGAAGCTCCCAAGCACTGAGGATGTCACCTAGACAGGGGACGAAACATCTGCAACACAAATTCCCAGCTCGGCGAACACAACCACAACAACGAGCACCCGAGCTACAAATCTTCTCACAAACTTTGGTCTTTACTGAGTATTCTGAAGATCTGTCTTCACTGTATCTGCTGTCTAAGGATTAATCTATAAACTATGACTTATAATTGGCTGCAATGTCTTGTTAACCCATGTTTAATATAGGTTGATTAAAAATCGTATGTTATTGACTGCTATCTCAAGATGTTATGTAGTGTGTACGTTTTCAACTATTATATAGTTAAAAAACCAGCTGTTCTAAAGAGTAGAGTTTACTCTTTAAGTAAATGCCTTGGACTTTGGACATTTACAAAAAAGAAATCAGTGATCTCTATCAAGAATGTAGCAAGGATCTCAGCATCAGTTTCTTATGGCAGTAAGTATTGAGTGGGTTTCTACGGGTTCATTGATGTGCTGGTGGATTGGAATGCAATTGATAACACTGCCTGACTAGCCGAGAGTCAAGGTGATGAAAGTAAAGTTCTAGGGCAGCTTGTACCGACCACTGTGTTGTGGACCTTCTGATATTTTCCAAAGATTCTCAACTTACAAGTTTGAGAACTCGCACCTCATGTGTCAGTTAAGTCCTTCCAGAGATCAAATTGTCTTAAATGTTCTTCATTTTCATTTCAGTTGTAGAATTTGAGCTTAAATCGGACTTTCTGCATGGTTTTCTTTTCCAGGTGGTAGTTGTCCACAATCTGCCATTCACACTCAGCCTCCAGGTAGTTTAGTGTTACTTGTTGAATTGCTCTTAAACAGGGCTGTTGATGACATGTCGGACCAAATAGCCTAACTCTGTGCTACTGCAAGACAGGAAGCTTATGTTTCCCTCCCCATGGCTGTGTATGACCTACCCTGTTTTTAAATATATTTTTGATTGAAAAAATAGATTTTTTAAGTATTCCAACAAATATAAAACAAAGAAGGAAAGAAAGCAAAATTAAAAACAAACAACCCCCCCATCTACAAATGTATAACCATAAAAGACAATATATATTAAAAATCCCCAACAAAATATTTAAGTAAATAAATAATAGTCAACAATAAACTAATAGATAATAATAACTCAACTCATCCAAACCAGACAGTCATATGTTTGCATTTCCTCTTCCCTGGCTATTGGACTCATAATGACAATTGTTACAGGTATATAAACGCCCTTATCAGTGTGGCAGATAAATAAATCTGTGTCCAGATATTCCAAAAAGGGCTGCTATGGTCTTATAGAAATACTCTATTTTGTGGTGTACCATACTTATGAGAAAATCCAAGGGGATACACTCCATAACAATCATCTGCCAACCTGACAGGCCCGGGAACTTTTTGGATACCCAACCTAGCAAGATATTCTTTCATGCGCAGAAAGTGAGGGTGTTGAAAAGTTTTTTTCTTATGCGCATCTGCAGGGAACACACCGGGCAGGCCAAGAAGAAGAGAGATTGGGTCTTTCTCCACCCTTACACACAAAGTCCTCTCCATTGCACCCGCCACAGCATTCCAGTGTGATTGAAGCCTACCACAGGACCAGAGACAATGGTAAGAGCCTGGATGTAGGTTTGCTCGCTGAGCTGGAAGGTTCATTTTCAGACGTTTCGTCACCATACTAGGTAACATCTTCAGTGAGCCTCTGGACAAAGCAGTGCTGATGATTCCTGCTTTCTGAACACAGTCTAACACATCAAAGCCTTCCCTTCTGTGCTAACAGATCAAAGAACATCATTGTGTCTCCCTCAAATAAATCGCCCATGCAAGATACACCGCTGCCCAATGTTTGAATCCTGAATGTATTACCCCCGGTTGAAAACCCGGCATATCCACTACAGGTATAAAAGAAGATGCTTTGCCAATATTGCCTTCCCTCTGCTGAATTGGCCAACATGCTTTAACAGTGTATTGATAAATATTGGGTTATGGCAATATTCCCTAACTGTCCTCACCTCGTCCAAAAACAGCAAGCTAGTAAAGGGGCACTTTGCCTGGGAGGTTTCAATATCTAACCATATTGAAAGAGAGTCCCCACAGGCCCAATCACTCACATAGGATAAAAGCGAGCTTAGTTGGTAGCTTTTAATGTGCGGGAGATCCACTCCCCCCAATCTGTGAGGCAGCTTCAATTTAGCTAATTTAGTAAGAGGCCATTTACGTTGCCAAATAAAAGAGCTGAACCAGCCATTCAGTCTCCTGAATGTTTGCATATTGAAAATCGGGGGGGGGGGCATCCATATAGGTATAACAAACGGGGGAGAATATTCAACTTAAAAAGCACTGTCCGACCTAACCACGAGACTGGAAGTGCCTCCCATCTTTGAAGGTCTTGTTTGATTTTGTCAAATAATTGAGTAAAATTGGCTTTGAACAGCCGATCCAGAACTGGAGTGATAAATATGCCCAAATGCACAAAGCCCCCGTGCGACCACTTGAATAGGAATCGATATACGCCCTCAAGACCTAGCACCTTCATAAGACCACCCATAGGCATAGCCTCTGATTTTGCAAGATTAATCTTGTACCCTGAAAAGGCGCCAAACGCACTGATGCATTCTATCAGGTGAGGCACCGAAACTGCTGGATTTGACAAAAAAAATTAGGACATTGTCACGTACAACAAAATCTGATGTAATTTGGACCCCACACCTGGAGCTGATATATCGGGATCCCCATGAATGGCCTCTACCAATGGTTCAATCACCAACGTAAAAAGCAATGGTGAAAGGGGACAGCCTTGCCAGTTCCCCCAAAACTGTTAAAATGACTGATTGTACCCCATTGGTGATGACCGCAGTGGGAAGGTCACTGTAGAGAACCTTTACGCACCTTATAAAGGCTTTGCCCAAGTCAAACTGCTCTAGAGTATAAAACGGTATGGCCACTCAATTCGGTCAAACGCTTACATCTACAGAATTACATTAAGCAGCCTCCTAACATTATTGGAGGATCTGCAGCCCTTTATGGAGCTCGTCTGGTCCTCTTTAACATTAGAAGGTAACACAGTGTCCAGCCTTAATGCGAGAGTCTTAGGGAGGATTTTAAAGTTCACATTTAGAGTGAAATGGGCCTGCATGAAGCACAGTCCTCCAGGACCTTCCCTTTTTTTAAGATCAAGTGAAATATTGGCCTCTCTCAGTGATGGCGGGAGACAATCATGGCTGTATGAGTCATAGGACATGTTGAGCATTGGGCCTGACAAACCCTAACTCCACACACAGATCCACTAATTCCTTATAGAATTAGCTGGGAAGTCCACCAGGACCGGGTGCCTTTCCACTCTGCTTCACAGCCTCCCACACCATATCAAATGGGAGCATTGAGAAAAGACTCTTGTTCAGGGGTCATGCCCGAGAGCTCCAGATCCTTGAAAAAGGACTCCATTTTGGCCCACCCCTCCTCATAACCCTCAGATTGATATAACTTAGAGTAAAATCTCTGGAATGCCACATTAATCTTTTTGGAGTCACATGTTCGGTTCCCAGACCCTTCCCTAATTGCCATAATGGCTTGAGGGGTGCTCTTTTTCTTGACGAGTTATGCTAAGTATTTGCCTGGCCTGTCACCATGCTCATATAACCTTTGCTTTGCACAAGTAAGGTCTTTCTTTGCTGTCTGGGTGAGCACAGAATTCAATGCAGACCGCAGCACCGTAATCCTCTGTAACTTGACCAACGAGGGCCTGTCAAAGTAGGCCTTCTCGGCTGCCTTCAGCCGTGCTTCAAGGAGACGTTGCTGCTCATCCTTCTGCCGCTTCCTACTGGCAGAGTAGGAAATAACTAATCCCTGGTATCGGCTTTGGCAGTTTCCCAAAGGATGGATGGGCTACTAACCGAGCCTGAGTTAATGTCTCGGAATGCCTGAAACTCCCTAGTGATGTACTTCACAAACTTATTATCCTTGAGGATAAAGGGATCCATTTTCCAGTGCCTCGGACCCACTGTAGCATCCTTAATCTTAACCAGCAGGTACACTGGAGCGTGATCGGAGATGGTAATGTTACCAATTGCACAAGATGCCACCAAATCCAGGGTGGCCACGGGGGTCAGAAAAAAAATCAATCCTGGTATGACATCCGTGTGGATTCGAAAGAAACCGTAAAATCCCTGCCTATAGGGTGGAGACGCCTCCAGACGTACACCAACACTAACTCTACAAACAGATCCATTAACTGTTTAGTTTGTAAAAAGAGTATTGAGGGGCCTTTGAGCAACCTGTCCACTGTAGGATCCATGAGACAATTAAGATCTCCCCCATAATGATACGCCGGGACTTGAGACTGATCAGTTTAGAGAATGCATCGACCAAAAATTTGAGGGGATGGGCCAGAGGACAATAAGCACTTAAAACACCCTATTATTCCCCGTTTATCAGGGCTTTGAGAATTACCGTGTGTCTTTAACACACTCTGATACCTTAAATGGGAGATTCCTCCGAACCAATATAGCCATTCCCCTACTTCTGGTATTAAAAAGATGAAAAGTAAACACAAAGCCATTCTGCTGTAGTTTCAAATGCTCCCTATCATCCAAGTTTGTCTCCTGTAACAAAGCAATATCCACCTTCTCTTTTCTAAGACTCAAAAGTACCTTCTTCCTCTTAATTGGTGAGTGACACCCCTTGATATTCCAGGTACATCATGAGCCATAACCTTCTGCAGTAACATTTAAATTCCAGAGAGGAGGAACCAAAACCACAAATCGCCGAGCCTTAGTGTCACCTGATCCATCGAACATTAAAACTACATAAACTAAACCCACCACTGTTAACAAACACTCAAAGCTGTCAAAGATTATATACAACAAAAACCAAAAAACAAACCAACATATCAGGAGCCAATGGCACTGAATATGGGAACTCACCCCCTGCCCAAAGGGGACACCTACCCATCCCAAAACCCAATTTCCCATTCCGTTGCCAAGATTGCAGCCTGGGCATTTAAATATAAACTGCCCGTAAGTAGGCATCTAGCCATCCCAACCATATTCCCTCCTCCGAGCTAGAGAGGCTCTTTGGCCCAGCAAGTCCACACCAACCCTCCAAACAGTAACCCACCCTGACCCCATTATTCTGTATTTACCCCTGACTAATGCAACTAGCCTACACATCCCTGAACACTGTGGGTAATTTAGCATGGCCAGTTCACCTAACCTTCACAGCTTTGTGACTGTGAGAGGAAACCGGATCACCCAGATGTAACCAACCCAGACACGACCTGAATGTGCAAACTCCACACAGTCGCACGAGGCTCAAATCAAACCCAGGTCCCTGGCGCTGTGAGGCAGCAGTGCTAACCACTGAGCCACTGTGTCCTACCAGGGACAAAGAGATTAATTAGTCTTGAGAGGTAGAGTTCAGAATACTTCATGTGCTTGCTGTCTTGGCGTTTATTCAGGAAGAGATAACAGCAAATTTATCAGTCGTGAAAGTGAGTTCGTGTGAATGTGAGGCTGTGTGTGTCTGAGAAATTGTCAGAGCATGAATGGGAGTCTGTGACAGAGTGACCAGCTCTGCCTGCAATGGAACACACTTTGAATGAATTAATCAAAATGCAATGAGTTTCAGAATCTCTCTGTCTCTCTGTTGTTTCAAGAGATAAAGTGCCACCCTCTGCTGGCCTCCCCAAATCACTGCACAAGCTCCACATTTCTCTCTGTTTGCCCTCCTTTTGTCTACTAATCTTCCAGGGGGACGGATCAATCCCCGATTACATGAATCATCCAGTCCATCAGAGGATGGATCGATTCCCAACCACATTGATTCCCCAGTCTTCCGGGAGCTGGGGATGGATCAACTCCCCACCGCATCGATCACCCAGTCCTCCAAAGGGGTTGGATTAATCCTCCTTCACATCGATGTACCTAATAGTCTAACTTTTGCTGAATTTAAACAAAACCCTCTGAAGTTGAAATGGATACTTTTGGAGTGTTCCAGGCCTGGGACAACCTCCCAGGGGGATCTTCAATGTTCAGAGCAATTTCTTCAAACTCTGCAGAAATGGGGATTCCACAGGATCTCTGTTGACAATGGTGAAGCAGTGGTGGAAGACTTTCCTCAAACGATATCTTTTTATATTCTTAAAACTATTCAAAGTCGTGTCAGAATTATGGCAACAAGGGAAGCTTTTCACCGTATGTTACTGTATTTTTCACTGTAAAATATACATAGCAGTGAAAAATATCATTCATTTATTCATTTAACACAAGTTATGCTCAGGGAGAGAGGCTATAAATTCAAAAAATGAACAAGTTCACCTATGTCCAGTTCTGGTCACCCTTTTATAGGAAGGACATTATGAAGCTGCAGAATATATTGTTACTGAAACAAGTTTCCATTCAGTGCAAACAAATATTTTGCCAAATGCTTCAGTTCCTCTCTGAACTTTCTCTGCACAATTTCATCGAGAGATGCATTTGTGAGGGAACCCAGAAGTTGCAAAAACAATCCAACCTGTTGAGTGATGTACATCGGATTACTGAAGGTATTTGTCTATGTCACAATAATTTATCACTGGCCAATTTACCGATGTACAATACACATCATCTAAAGACATATGAAATTAGCAGAAATACTGAAAAGCAAAACCATGGATGTTCTCTAATTGTTCTCTTCAGGTCCATTCTGGTTGCTGCTGTTGCTCAGAAGTCCCCTGCATAATCTATGAGCAAAGTCCTGAATGGGAAATCTCATTCGTGGACCAAACGCTGGTTAGTCCTTGGGAAAAGTGGAAAATGGAAAATATGACAAGTATATCGCACACCAACAGAAGAAAATTGTCAATTTTCCGTTCGCATTAACCCAGTTAATAAGCATGGAAATTGGAGGTCATCATTTATAAAGACGCTGGATACAAAGACATGCTAACAAGACAGAGTTCTGCAATGTAACATGTGAAATAAGTTTGCAAAGAAGCAATTATTGGAACCACCTTCATATAAGCGTAACAGCAACTTTAGCGTTGACACATTCAAGAAGTTGTAATTCATTTCTCATCTGACATCAGTGCTCTTCTAGGTCAGAGTTTCTACCTGAAACTCCAAAGACATTAACTGTTTCAACATAGCCTGAGGTACAAATTGCAATTTGTGAACCACCTTATGAAAATAGGACATTCTCTTTACATTAGAAAATGGATGAAATTTAATTTTGCACATTGCTATTCAACTTGTGCATTATTTTTTCACTCGCTTACCAGGAATACTGATAGCAAAACTGGATAGGAAATAAAATTGATCTGAAAAATTGTGGGGTATCCTATTTCTTACGAGAAACTCCAATGTTTGTACTGCCAGGCAATCTTTTTCTGACTGTGTGTAAGCACCAAATATACTCAGAGTCACTTACTTAAATAAAAGAGAAGTCTTCACGGATGTCCATGGGACAAGATCAGGGATATCAATGACATTCCACTGAATAAACAAATGTACACGAACTTTTCTGATTCCAGGGATTTGTGAGGAACAGAAATCATTCACCACAGTGTATGTCAAAATGCTCACGCCCCCACCCCCTCCTGGTAGCACTCATCTCATATTACAGAGCTGCACAAGCCCTCTTCCACTTCCTCCACCCAATCCAGCCAGCTCCACATTCCCCAGTGCTTGCCTCTCACATCTTCCACACCCCCGGTGTCGAACCGGTTGACCCACATCATTGCCACTGGGCAACCTTTCAAAATTGCTTCAGCCTTCCTGATTACCTGATGTACCAGCTTTCTGTGTTCCTCTTTGGTCAATGAATCTGTGGAACTCATTGCCACAGACGCTTGTGGAGGCCATGTACTCGAGAGCATGTAAGGATAGGTTCCTGACGAGTAAGGGTATCAACATTTATGGGGGGAAGGCAGGAGAATGTGTTTGAGAAACATATTGGCCAAGATATAATGACAGAGCAGACTAAATGGGCTGAATGGCCTGATTCTGCTCCTGTCTCTTACAGTCTTACACCCTGAGTCCATTTCTTTTGCAGTGTCCTGCTGTCCTTGCTCCATTTAACTTGTCCCATTGTTCTCCCTTCCAAAATGAACAACTTCGCATTTTCCTGCAATAAACTCAATGTGACAAATTTTACTCTGTCACTTCACATATGAGTATATGCCTCTCACAACTTGTCTTTCCACCTATTTTTGTGTCATCTGCAAATTTGGCAACAGTTCATTAGCTTCCTTCCTCCCATTCATTCACACATATTGGAAATAGTTGCGTTCCCAGTACTGATCCCTGTGGAAACCGATTATAGGTTGCCAACTTGAAAAGGTATCCCTTATCCCATCTGCTGTTTCCTGCCCGTCTGCCAGTTCTCTACCCATGGCCACAATACTACCTCGACACCACCAGCCCTTAGCTTATGATGTGAACCCTTGTGAGGCAACTTGCTGTCCACCTTCTGGAAGTCGAGATACAACATGTCTACTGGCTCGCCTCAATCCACTCTGGTTAAAGCCTTATCAAAACCTGAAGATCCTGCGTTCCAGGTCGCTCTACCATGCAGGGCATCCTGTTCTGTTCTATGTGATGAAAGATTTAAGCCTCGAGCCAGTCTGTTGAGTCATATGGAGTTCCACAGTAGCAACTCAATATTGATTGGCTGCCACCCTTAAATGGAGGAATGGGCGCTCGTTACCTACTGCTCGTTACAAAATCAATAATTAGCAATGTGATTTCCACACTTTCTGCAACAGTTATCGGAAGGATATTATTAAATTGGAGAGGGCTCAGAAAGGATTTACCAAGAATTTGCTCAGAATGGAAAGTGTGATTGGTAAAGTTAGGCCGGATGGGCTGGGCCTGTTTTCACTATAGCATGGGGGGGGTTGAGGAGTGACCTTATCGAGGTTTATAAAATCACCAGGGGCTTGGATAAAGTAAATAGCCGGGGGTCTTTTTCCCTAGGGCGGGGTCACAAAGCCACAGGTAGAAACTATAGGAGAAATCAAAGAATAAAGAAAGGGAAGTTGAAGTTCAATGATCAGACACGATGTTTGATCAAATGATTGAGAAACAAAAGCAAACACAGCTGGAGGACGAAGTGGATAATTTTAATTCAGAGAAATTAACTGAAATACAACAGAGAGATGAGAAACTAAAGCAGTTATATCAAGGCACGTACACAAGAGAAGAATCTGAATGCATCCCAGAATGTTAATATCTTAAAAATGGTGTTCTAATGAGGAAATGGAGACCATCACGTATTTGTGCAGATGAGAAATGGGCAGAAAATCATCAAATTATATGAGCGATGGGTTACAGAAAGGAGGTGTTGCAGGTAGCATGTGAATTACCAGTAGGAGATCATTTAGGTGTAAGGAGAACTCAAGCCAAAATACAAAAACATTTTTATCGGACTGGACTGCATAAGGATGTGTTTGAATTTTGCCAGAAATGTCGTACATGTCAGGTAATTAGAAAACCAGCAGTCTTAACACCCATTCTGGCATTTGAAGAAACTTCTACAAAGGTCTTAGTTATTTGTGTAGGACCCCAATCTAAAACAAAAAGTGGGCATCAGTATTTGTTGACCATAACTGATGAGTCCACTAGATTTCCAAGGCCATTCCATTACGGCTAAAAGGATTGGCGAAGAGTTACTCAAAGCCTCCACCTAATATGGACGACCTACAGAGATACAATCAGATCAAGGGTCAAATTTTACATCAAAGTCGTTTAAAGGAGTTGAGAATAGCTATTCAAAGAAACAATTCAAATCCACTGCATACCATCCAGAATTGTAGGGAGCATTGGAATTGTGGCATCGAACTTTAAAGACAATGCTGAGGGCTTATAGCCAAGACTATCCAGCGGATTGGGAAAAGGAATTCCATTATGGAAGTAGAGATGCACCAAATGGACCTTCCAAATTTACTTTTGGGGCATGAGATGAGAGGACCACTAAAAGTAATGAAGGAGAAATTGGTGAGTCAGAGTTCAGAGACCACACGTTTGGACAATGTGTCAAATTTTGGGGAAAGATTAAAGAGAGTGGGTGAGTTGGCCAGACAGCATTTGAAAATAGCACAGCATGTGATGAAACAGGGAGCAGGCAATAAATCAAAAATTCGCAGGTTTGCTCGCGGAGATCAAATGTTAAGACAAGATATAGCAGACCTTATCAAATTGAACAAAAACCGAGAAAGATTAACTATTTCATAGTCCTAGTCATAGTCATAGAGATGTACAGCACGGAAACAGACCCTTTGGTCCAACCCGTCCATGCCGACTAGATATCCCAACCCAATCTAGTCCCACCTGCCAGCACCCGGCCCTTATCCCTCCAAACCCTTCCTATTCATATACCCATCCAAATGTCTCTTAAATGTTGCAATTGTACCAGCCTCCACCACATCCTCTGGCAGCTCATTCCATACACGTACCACCCTCTGTGTGAAAAAGTTGCCCCTTAGGTCCCTTTTATATCTTTCCCCTCTCACCCTAAACCTATGCCCTCTAGTTCTGGACTCCCCAACCCCAGGGAAACGACTTTGTCTATTTATCCTATCCATGCCCCTCATAATTTTGTAAACCTCTATAAGGTCACCCCTCAGCCTCCGACGCTCCAGGGAAAACAGCCCCAGCCTGTTCAGCCTCTCCCTATATCTCGAACCCTCCAACCCTGGCAACATCCTTGTAAATCTTTTCTGAACCCTTTCAAGTTTAACAACATCTTTCCGATAGGAAGGAGACCAGGATTCTGGGTAATCCAAGATGGAGGACAGGAAAAGTTTCTGGCTGTAAGAGCTGCTCCTTTTTTTTGAGGTATTTTAGGTGTTGGAGATGATTTCCTCAAATTCTAGGAGCAGCAATTACTGTTTTATATGGAATTGCAGTGTTTTGGAACTTTGGAAAAAAAATAAGATTGCCAGATAGAAAGAAATCTTACAGAGTGTGTCGTGTGAATATGCTCAAACGTTTTTGTTTTAAGGACGGAAAGCAAAAGGAGACTGTGTTACTGATAACAATTCAGAGTGAAGAAGCAAGCTCAGATGATTCTGAAATGTCGTGATGTGGAGATGCTGGTTTTGGACTGGGGTGGGCAAAGTTTAAAATCACACAACACCAGGTTAGAGTCCAACAGGTTAATTTGGAAGTACAGGTAGGCAATCCTTTATCCAAAACCCTCGGGGCCAGCTGGTTTTCGGATTTTGGAATAAATGACACTTTCACAGTGAAATAAAATAAACTGACTGAGCAGCAGAGATGTGACGACTGTGAGCACTGAGACAGAACTGGCACCTGCCAGCGCGGGGCCATGCCACCAAGCCATGTCTGAGTGATGTGGGTCGAGTGGGTGTGGAGTTGGGTTAACTGTTTGCCCGCCAAACAACCTTCTTGTGGAGAAACAAAACTTCACAAAGGAAGCTTCGGATTTCAGAGCTCTTTGGGTTTCAGAATTTCGGATCAAGGATCGTCTACCTGTACAAGCTTTCAGAGCGCTGCTGTTTCATCAGGTAGCGAGTCGGGCAAGATCTTATGACTCTGGCGTTATCTGCTGTTTAATTGATTCTAAATTGGACATTTCTCAAATTAAAATGGACAATGAGGAAGTTCTCAAATGGGATGGATTACTGGGTTACCTTGCAGAAGGAAATCAAAATGACCTGAAAGAATTATTATACTGACATGAAGAGATATGTGGGAATAAGCTGGGAAGATCTAATATAAGACCATAGGAGCAGAAATTAGGCCATTCAGCCCATCAAGTCTACTCTGCCATTCAATCAGGGCTGATAGGTTTCTCATCCCCATTCTCCCACTTTCTCCCCATAACCCTTGACCCCCTTGATAATCAAGAACCTATCTATCTCAGTCTTCAATATCCTCAGTGACCTGGCCTCCACAGCCTTCTGTGGCAATGAATTCCATGGATTCACTGCTCTCAGGCTGAGGAGGTTTCTTCATATCTCCGTTCGGAAAGGTCTTCCTCTAAGTCAATGTTCTCCGGTCCTGGTCTCTCCTACCAATGGAAGCATCTTTCCAATATCCACTCCATCTAAATCATTCACTATTCTGTAAATGCCTATTAGATCCCCCCTAATCATTCTAAACTCCATCGACTATAGACACAGAGTCCTCAAACGTTCCTCATATTGGAAGCTTTCATTCCTGGGACCATTCTCGTGAACCTCCTCTGAGCATGCTCCAAGGCCAGTACATCCTTCCTGAGATATGCGGCCCCAAACTGTGCACAATACTCCGAAAGTGGTCTGACCAGAGCCTTATAGAGCCTCAGACATACAAACTTGCTTTTATATTCAAGTCCTCTCAAAATAAATGCCATCATTTTCATTTGCCTTCCTAACTACTGACTCAACCTGCAAGTTTACCTTGGGAGAATCCTGGACTAGAATTCCCAAGTCTCTTTGCACGTCAGACTTCTGAATTTTCTCCCCACTTAAAAAACAGTCCAGACCTCAATTCTTCCCACCAAAGTGCATGGCCTCACACTTTCCCACGCTGTACTCCATCTGCCATTTCTTTGCCCACTTTCCTACCCTGTCCAAATCCTTCTGCAGCCTCCCTGCCTCTTCAATGCTACCCATCCCTCTGCCTATCTTTGCACCAGACCATTGGACAGTGGATGGTGTGGAGCTGTCCAAACATGCCGAATGCCATTCGACTTTAGGAAATACTTGAAATCCCTGCTGGTAAATGATGACACATTGTCCGCGACCAATACTTCCGCAAGTCTGTGTAGCGTGAACGATGCTCATGTTATAGACCAAGCCAGACCCCCTCAAAATGTTTCAAGAGGTTAGCCCAGACCCCAACTTTGGTAGTTGTTTTAAGCAGGTGTACAGTAGCTATTCCAGGAGTGATGCAGCTGTCCCAACTTAGCTTTAAGAAAAAAAAAGGTTTTATTTGCTAGATTACTTAATTGAATCACAAATAAAAGAAAACAGAACACAGAACAACTTAATCTATCCTAAAACCCAACAGATTATCCCAACATAATAGTGCTGTTCCAACTATTTGCAACAATCTCCATAAACACCCCTTGGCACAAAAGGTGAAATCAAACAAAGGGTCTTCCAGGAGAGAGAGAGAGCGAGAGAGAGAGAGAGAGAGAGTGATGGCAGAGAGATTCAGCATGGAACACCTTCTTCCATGCAGCTGTTCCTTGCATCAAAACGCACTGCTTTCAGTGAACAGCCAGAGTGCTAAAAATCCAAACCAAACCAAACCAGAGTAAAGCTGAGCTGGGAGAGCTCATTGTACGACTTGAAAGCCTTTTGCCTGAGGCAGTATTTGTTAGCTATTATCAAACTGGCCCTCAAACCCTTTTAACCTAGTCTTTTCAGAATCACTGCCTTTATGCCCTCAGCAAAGAAAAGCCAAGGACAGCATAACCTTATTAAAGGAACAGTAGCGCCATACCTCCCCCCTTCAAAAAAAAGACCCATCAATATCCAAAGATGGCTTCATTTTAAAACCCCTTAATCTTAACCTGTTAGACACACGTATACATTACATTGACAATGATCATGCAATGCGCTCTACTACATTTCGTTTCAGTCCATTTTACTCCTGCCACCGAAAGCCTTCCTTTCTTATTCAAATCTCAACAACGCATCAGCAATCCGATTTTCTCATCCTGCCGCATGCACAGTTTTCACATTGAGTGCAGGCAACAACAAGCCTCATTGAAACAGTCTGGAGTTTTTGTCCTTAAATTTCTCCACAAACTTCATTTGGTTATGACCAGTGTATATGATTGTCTCAGATACATTACTGCTGAAAGTGTGTTGCTGGAAAAGCGCAGCAGGTCAGGCAGCATCCAAGGAGCAGGAGAATACATTACTGGTACATTACTGTCTCAGATACACTGAAATGTTGTAATGCCAACACCAAGCTCAAAGACTCCTTCTATATTGTCAAATATTTCTGCCTATGAATGTTCAGTTTCCTATTGAAATGCCCGATAGGTCTTCCTAACTTCTTGTTGTCTTCCTGTAAGAGCACAGCACTGACACCCACATCACTTGCATCAATAGCCAACCTGAATGGTTCTGTGTAATTAGATGTGGTTAACACTGGGACACTGGGTAATACAGCTTTCAGGCTGTCAAACACCTTGTGACAGTCTGCTGTTCACTGAAACTTCTTACCTTTCTTTAGCAATTCAGTGAGTGGAGCAACTAGCCTGCCAAAATTTGGTATGAATGTTCGATAAAATCCCCTCAATCCCAGGAATCATCGTACTGCTCTTTTTGTTGATGGTATGGGAAGCTCCCCAATTCCCTTTGTTTTTGCATTCTGTGGAGCCGTTTGTTCATGTCCAATAACGTGGCCCTGGGAGGTGACTTGGGTTTTGGCAAATTCACTCCGAGCTAGGTTTCTCAACAAGCCCGCCTCCTGAAATCGATCAAACCGGTCTGATAACTGTTGCAAATATTCCTTCCATGTGTGACTAAAAACTACCAGGTGATCGGTGTATATGATACAATTGGGTAATCCCCAAGTCACCTTATTGGTTTGTCTCTGAAATGTAGCTGGGCCACTTTTCAGACCGAATGGCATGACTTTAAACTGATGCAGTCCATTTGGTGGTATGTAAGCCAAACGTGTTTCATTCTTTCAGACAAAGATACCTGCCAGTACCCTCCGAGCAAGTCCAACTTAGAAATTGTCCCACCTTTTCAACACAGTCTTCCAGACATGGAATCAGATATGCATCAGTCTTTGTAAGTGCATTGACTTTGCGATACTTCACACATAACTGTTGGGTACCATTTAGTTTTGGCACCATTACTATGGGTGAGCACCAGTCACTGTAACTCAGTTTGATTATGTCATCTTGGAGCATGCAAATAACAAACAAAGAACAAAGAAAGTTTACGGCCCTCCAAGCCTGAGCTGATCCAAATCCACTGTCTAAACCTGTCAGCCAATTCCTAAGCATCTGTATCCCTCTACTCCCCACCTTCTCATGCATCTGTCCAGATGCATCTTAAATGAATCTACAGTGCCTGCCTCTACCACCTCTGCTGGCAATGCATTCCAGGCACCTACCACCTCTATGTAACGTACTTGCCGCGTGTATCCCTCTTAAACATTTCACTTCTCACCTTGAGCGCGTGACCTCGTGTTATTGAATCCTTCATCCTGGGAAAAAGCTTATCTCTATCTACCCTGTCTATACCCTTCATGATTTTGTAGACCTCAATCAGGTCCCCCCTCAATCTCTGTTTTTTCTAATGAAAACAATCCTAACCCACTCAACCTCTCTTCATAGCTAGCACCTTCCATACCAGGCAACATCCTCATAAACCTTCTCTGCACCCTCTCCAAAGGGTCCAGATCCTTTTGGCAATGTGGTGCCCAAAACTGTACACAGTATTCTAAATGCAGCCGAACAAATGTCTCGTACAATTTTAACATGAATTGCCAGCTCTTATGCTCAATATCCCGTCCAATTAAGGCAAGCATACTATATGCCTTCTTGACCACTCTATCCACCTGTGCAGCAACCTTCCGGGTACAATGGACCTGAACTCCCAGATCTCTCTGCTCATCAACTTTTCCCAAGGCTCTTCTGTTTACTGTATAATTCACTCTAGAATTAGACTTCCCAAAATGCATCACCTCACATTTGCCTGGTTTGAACTCCATCTGTGACTTCTCCACCCAATTCTCCAGTCGATCTATATTCTGCTGTATTCTTTGACAGTCCCTTATGCTTTCTGCTACTCCACCAATCTTCGTGTCATCTGCAAACTTGCTGATCATACCAACAGTGCCCTCTTCCGGATCATTTATGTATATCACAAACAACAATGGCCCCAACACTGACCTCTGTGGAACACCACTGGTCACCTTTCTCCATTTTGAGAAACTCCCTTCAGTACCACTCTCTGTCTCCTGTCGCTCAACCAGTTCTTTATCCACCTCGCTCGAACACCCTGAACACCATGTGACTTCACTTTCTCCGTTAGTTTACCATGGGGAACCTTATTAAATGCCTTACTAAAGTCCATGTATATGACATCTACAGCCCTTCCTTCATCTATCAACTTGGTCACTTCTTCAAAGAACTCTATTAAGTTGGGAAGGCATAATCTTCCCCGCAGAAAACCGTGTTGCCTATTGCTGATAAGCCCATTCTTTTTAAATTATAAATAGATTTTATCCCTCAGTACCTTCTTCAGCAACTTACCCATCACTAATGTCAGGTTCACTGGTCTGTACTTATCTGGAATATCCCTACTACCCTTCTCATACAGGGGGACAACATGAGCAACCTTCCAGTCCTCCAGCACCTCTCCTGTCTTTAAGGGTGCTACAAAGATATCTGTCAGGGCCTCAGCTATGAGTTCAATCTCGTTCTGAACCTGTGTCAACTTGAGAGGGTTGCGCCTGAAAGGATGTTGCTTAATTGGAACAGCATTTCCTAGATCTACATCATGCATAATTAGGTTAGTACTTCCCAGATTACTTCCACATATCTCCCCATGTGATAGAGATAACTCTTTCAGATCATTTCAATTTATCTCTGGAAGGTAACTCAATACTTTGCCCAAATGTTTTAGAACTTCTTCATTGTCCAATTTAATTTGTGGAATGTCCAATTCAGAATCCTCTCTGCTTGGTTCTTCCTTCTGTGTTGTGACCGATAACACAGTCTCCTTTGGCTTTCCTTCCCTGTCAAAGTACCTTTTGAGCATATTCGCATGCCACACTCTGTGAGTTTTCTTTCTGTCTGGGGTTCTTATCAAATAGTTCACCTCACTCAATATCCTTTTGACTTGATAAGGTCCACTAAACCTTGCTTTTAAAGGTTCACCTGTCACTGGAAGTAACACAAACACTTTATCCTTGAAAGCAAAATTGCGAGTTTTTGATTTCTTGTTTGCTTCCTGTTCCATTGTATGCTGTGACACTTTGCTATCTAGCCAACTGCTCTGCTCTATTTAATCGTTCCCTAAACTTTGACGCATACTGAGACTATGTGGTCTATGAATTCTGACCTCCCGATTTCTCCCGAATCAATTTTAGCAGTCCTCTCACTTCCTGCTCAAAAACGAATTCAAACGGACTGAATTTGGCCGATTCATTTGGTGCATCTCTGATCACAAAAAGCACAAATAAAATTCCCTTATCCCAATCACCTGGATAGTCTTGACCATAAATCTTCACATGGTCTGTAAGGTCTGATGTCACCTTTCCAGTGCTCCCTGTGACTCTGGTTGGTACACAGTAGGTTTGAATTGTTTTATTCCTAAGCTGTCCACAACTTCCTTGAATAATTTTGATGTGAAGCTTCACCCTTGATCTGATTCTCTCTCTGTGGGTAGTCCGTATCTAGTGAAACATTTGAGTAACTCCTCTCCAATTCTTTTAGCTGTGATATTGCATAACGGGAAAGATAGCGGTAACATCCATTATTGTTAACAAATATTAATTCCAACTTTTTGTTGGTGGTAGGGGTCCTACGCAATTAATTAAGACTCTTGAAAAAGGTTCCGCAATTGCAGGAATAGGTATTAAAGGTACAGGTTTTATTACTGCCCGTAGTTTTCCAATTACCTGACAGGAATGGCATGTCTGGCAAAGTTCAACTGCATTCTTGTGCAGTCCGGGCCAGTGGAAATGCTTTTGTATTTTACCCTGAGTTTTTCTCACTCCTCAATGACCTGCTCGTGGAAGCTCATGCACCACCCATAACAGCTGATTTCTATAACCCCCTGAGAAGATGACTTGATGTCCTTCCGCCCATTCCTGGAGCTGAGAGTTGGTCCAGTTCTCCCACCATGACTCTCTACTTTTCGCTGGACACTCTGACCCCACTTTACATAATTGAGAGCTTCTTGTGGATTCCTGTCACGAGTACATTTTCTGGCAACAGTCCTTCAGAGGGACATATCTCCTCATCTTTCAACATCACAGATTGAGAGGATCTTGTATCTCTTAATATTGTCACCTCTTTACCTGTTGTTCCTGGCCTATGTGAATAAACGTTACCTTCGCAGGTATGTGGTTGAAGATGATCCTTAACCGACCTCTGACCAGTTTGTACATTCTGGAGCAGGTTTCTAGCCTTCACTGTGCTTTCCATTACCATTCCAACAAAATTCCCTGTCTTATCCTGTCGTCCTACATCTGGCTTCCCAGTGCTTTTCCCTAACCCACCAACACTGTGATTTCATGTGGCCTACTTCATTGCAGTGAAAACATTGGAGCTTTACAACTTCTCTGTCCCCTTCATGAGTTTCCTTTTGACCCTGTGGTAAGTTATCCTTATGATCTTCACTGAGATCTACCTTTCCCTTTCCACGTCAGGATTTCTCTTTTCCCCAATTTCTGCCCCTCGTGGATTGAAATTGATTTTGGAACCCAACCTTTGATTTATGGACCGACTCATAATCATCAGCCATTTCAGCTGCTAACTTTGCTGTTTTCACACTCTGCTCTTCCTTATGAGTTCCCACTACATCAGGAAGTGAAGTTTTGAACTCCTCCAAAATAATCGTCTCTCTAACACTGTCATAGTTTTGCTCTATTTTTAACGCCCTTATCCACCAATCAAAATTACTTTGTCTGATCCTTTCAAACTCAATGTAGGTTTGACCAGGGTCCCTCCTTCCATTCCTGAAACATTGTCTGTAGGCTTGTGGCACAGGCTCATATGTACATAAGATGGCTGTCATCACCACCTCATACACCCCAGATACCTCCTCTGATAGGGATGCGAATACCTCACTCGCTCTTTGGTTTGGATCAACAAAGCCCACATGGTCACTGGCCATCACGTTTGGTTAGCCATCTTTTCAAATGAGATGACAAAAGCTTCTGCATCCTTCTCATCAAATTTCGGCAATGCCTACTAACACTAACATCTACCTCTCGCTGCCCTTAAGTTCAATATTTAAACAGTTTCTCACCCGATCTTTGGCGACCATGGGTTTGCTCATCCTCACTGAGCTTACCTTCAGCTTCCATCTGCATCTTTTTAAGCTGACTTTCCTGTCTCAGTCCCAAGTTCCGAAGTTCAAATTCTCTTTCTTTTTTCCTTTCCTCTTTCTCGCTCATCTCTCCCTTTCTCTTTTCATTCTGCTGAGGCGATTGGTTCTGTTTCTCTTTCCTCTGCTTTTAATCGTAATTCAAACGGTTTCATTTCTGTTGCCCTTTCCTTATCTTTTCCTCTAACTCACGCTGCTTCACTTTCAATTGAACCTTCGGCATCTCTAAAGATCCTGATGGCGTTTCCAGCAAATCTGAATACTGAGCTTTTGCTATAATTACCTCTCCTTTCCTTAGGGGAGGAGACAGCTTCAGCTCCAGATTGTCTGCGACTTCTGGCAGCTTGGCCTTAATCACCTTTTGTAAAACCCCCAAAGTCACTTCCTCCACCCCCCAGAAAACTCTTACTGACTGAAAGAGCCATTGCGATCCCAAGCACTGTTTCAACCAACCAAATTCAACACTGGAACAAAAGACACTGACATCTACCTCTCGCTGCCTTCGAGTCCAACAATCCTAATTCCCATTAGGAACTTTAGTACAAATCCCGCAAAAAGCGCCCAAAATGTTATAGACCAGGCCATGCCCCCTCAAAGTATTTCAAGAACGTAGCCCAGTCCTTAACGTTGCTCTTTTTAAGTAGGTGTCCAGTAGATATTCCAGGAGAGAATCGACTGGTCAAACCACTTAGTTTTAAACTAAACAGAATTTATTTGCAAGATTACATAGCTATGGAGAAGGAGAGGATTAAGCAAAATGGGAGGATATTTAATTGGGGAAGAGGAAACTATGACGCGATTAGACATGAGTTAGGAAGCATGGATTGGGAGCAATTGTTCCATGGTAAAGGCACTATAGACATGTGGAGACTGTTTAAGGAACAGTTGTTGCAAGTGATGAATAAATGTGTTCCTCTGAGACAGGTAAGAAGGGGTAAGATAAAGGAACCTTGGATGACGAGAGCGGTGGAGCTTCTCTACAAAAGGAAAAAGGTAGCTTACATAAGATGGAGGAAGCTAGGGTCAAACTCAACTCTAGAGGATTACAGACAGGCGAGGAAGGAGCTCAAAAATGGTCTGAGGAGAGCCAGGAGGGGGCACGGGAAAGGCTTGGCAGAATGGATTAGAGAGAACACAAAGGCTTTTTACACTTATATGAGGAATAAAAGAATGGTCAAAGAAAGAGTAGGGCTGACCAGGGATATCATAGGGAATTTGTGTGTGGAGTCTGAGGAGGTAGGGGAAGCCCTAAATGAGTTTTTTGCTTCTGTCTTTATGAAAGAAACAAACTTTGTAGTGAATGAAACCTTTGAAGAGCAGGTGTGCATGCTGGAATGGATAGAGATAGAGAAAGCTGATGTGCTGAAAATTTTGTCAAAAATTAAGATTGACAAGTCGCCAGGCCCGGACCAGATTTGTCCTCGGCTGCTTTGGGAAATGAGAAATGCAATTGCTTCGCCACTTGCGAAGATCTTTTCATCCTCGCTCTCTACTGGAGTCGTACCTGAGGACTGGAGAGAGGCAAATGTAATTCCTCTCTTCAAGAAAGGAAACAAGGAAATCCCCAGCAATTACAGACCAGCAAGTCTCACGTCTGTCATCTGCAAGGTGTTAGAAAGGATTCTGAGGGATAGGATTTATGACCATCTGGAAGAGCATGGCTTGATTAAATGCAGTCAACCTGGCTTTGTGAGGGGCAGGTCATGCCTCACAAACCTTATCGAGTTCTTTGAGGATGTGACTAGAAAAGTTGATGAGGGTCGAGCTGTGGATGTGGTGTATATGGACTTCAGCAAGGCATTTGATAAGGTTCCCCGTGGTAGGCTCATTCAGAAGGTCAGGAGGACTGGGATTCAGGGGAACATAGCTGTTGGCTAAGAATTGGCTGGCCAACAGAAGACAGCGAGTGGTAGTAGAAGGGATATTTTCTGCCTGGAAGTCTGTGGTGAGTGGTGTTCCACAGGGCTCTGTCCTTGGGCCTCTATTGTTTGTAATTTTTATTAATGACTTGGATGAGGGAATTGAAGGATGGGTCAGCAAGTTTGCAGACGACACAAAGGTTGGAGATGTCGTTGACAGTATAGAGGGCTGTTGTAGGCTGCAGCAGGACATTGACAGGATGCAGAGATGGGCTGAGAGGTGGCAGATGGAGTTCAACCTGGATAAATGTGAGGTGATGCATTTTGGAAGGTCGAATTTGAAAGCTGAGTACAGGATTAAGGATAGGATTCTTGGCAGTGTGGAGGAACAGAGGGATCTTGGTGTGCAGGTACATCGATCCCTTAAAATGGCCACCCAAGTGGACAGGGTTGTTAAGAAAGCATATGGTGTTTTGGCTTTCATTAACAGGGGGATTGAGTTTAAGAGTCGTGAGATCTTGTTGCAGCTCTATAAAACTTTGGCTAGACCGCACTTGGAATTCTGCATCCAGTTCTGGTCGCCCTATTATCGGAAAGATGCGGATGCTTTGAAGCGGGTTCAGAGGAGGTTTACCAGGATGCTGCCTGGACTGGAGGGCTCATCTTATGAGGAGAGGTTGACTGAGCTCGGACTTTTTTCATTGGAGAAAAGGAGGAGAAGAGGGGACCTAATTGAGGTATACAAGATAATGAGAGGCGTAGATAGAATCAATAGCCAGAGACTATTTCCCAGGGCAGAAATGACTAACACGAGGGGTCATAGTTTTAAGCTGGTTGGAGGAAAGTATAGAGGGGGTGTCAGAGGCGGGTTCTTTACACAGAGAGTTGTGAGAGCACGGAATGCGTTGCCAGCAGCAGTTGTGGAGGCAGGGTCACTGGGGACATTTAAGAGACTCCTGGACATGCATATGGTCGCAGAAATTTGAGGGGGCATACATGAGGATCAGTGGTCGGCACAACATCGTGGGCTGAAGGGCCTGTTCTGTGCTGTACTGTTCTATGTTCTATGTTCTATTACTGAATGAAACACAGAAACACAGAATACCGAATAACGTAATCTCCCATAAAACCCAACAGGTCATCCCAACTTAACGGTGCTGTTCCAAATACTTGCAACAATCCCCATAATCATGCCTTGGCACAAAAGGTAAAATCAAACACAGGTTCTCTCAGGACAGAAGTCAGAGAGAGAGAGAGAGTACCAGCCTGGACCTGCTTCTGTTTCCCCATACTACTACTAAAAACCAAACCAAACTAGAGCTGGGAGTTCTTGCACAAGTCCTTTACCCTTTAGATTTGAGAGCCCTCTGCCTGAGGCAGTATGTGTTAGCTATTATCAAATTGACCCTAAAACCCGGCACCTCAGACTCTTTGGAGTCTGTGTTGTTTACGACCTCTCTGGGAAAAAAAAAGCGAAGCACCCCATAGCTTTGTTAAAGGAGCGTCTTTGTCACAAAGGAGAGAGAGAGATGGTAGAGAGTCAGCATTTAACCCCTTCCATGCAACTGCTTCTTGTATCAGCAGCATCAAAACTGACTGTCTTCTTTCTCTGAACAGCCAGACTACTAAAACCAATCCAAAGCAGAGAAAAGCTGAGCTGTGGGAAATGGCCACACCGCTTTCAAAGTACAAGCGATTGAAAGCCTTTTGTCTGAGGCCGTATCTGTTAGCTATAATCAAACTGACCCTTAAATCCTTCAAATCTAGACTTTCAGAATTGCTGCTTTCATAACCTCTCTGAAAACAAACCCAACGAGAGCACAACCTTATTAAAGGAACAGCCTCGTCACACTCACAGCATTTTAATCATCATCGCTGAGTTTGCCAAGTGAACTCTATGCATGTCCCGCCATTTTGAATGGGTATCCAGAGTGACCAAGCACATTGACTCCATGAAAAGACTGGTGTAGTCCACGTGTGGCCAAATCCAGGGTTTACCCGGCCATTCCCACAAATGTGGGGGACGCTGCTGGTGGTACTTTCACTCTGTCTTGGTGCTTTGGGCACCACTCCATCGACACAGCTATTTCAACGTCCAATCCCGGGCACCAGACACAACATCTTGCCAACATTTCCATTTCGGAAAGCCACTGGATGACCCTGGGAGAGTTCAGCCAGGAGCTGATGGCGACCTTTACTCAGGAGAATCACTCTTACTCCCAACGGTAATGTGGCATTTTCTACGGTGATCTGGTCTCACTGGCTCGAGGAAGGTTTCAATCCTGCTTGTGATGGCCACTTTGTTTCCTCCATCACCGCCAGCTGATTTAGTTTTGCAAGGATGGGATTTTTTTTTGTGTGCCCGCTGTCAGATATTGTCAGCAGGGATTGGAAGGGTGTCCAGCAAGTTTAACATCAGAGCGGACTCTTCCAGGGGAGACTCCATCAGTTGTGCGTCCGCCAGTGGGAGACATCCACGTTTGCCACTTGACCTCGGGGACGGTGTTCCAAATTGTCGCTGTACATACAGAGAATAAGGGCCCACTGCCGAATTCAAGCAGAAGCTAGGGGTGTAAAGACTTTAGCCTTCTTTTAGTCGCCCTCCCAGGTGTTTGTCATCCATTATTATTACAAATTTATGTCCGTAAAGGTATTGATGGAACTTTCTCACGCCAAGGATGACTGCCAATTCCTCCTCCTCTCTGGGCATACCTGCGTTTGGCATCTACCAACATCCGGGCAGCCGAAGCTATGGGTATTCCCCTCCTTTGAGCCACCGGTCAGCCAACTCTACATGATACTGTTAGTGGAGGGAGCGCCTGTCAGCCCCACCTCTCGCTCAGGATCATAGTGGCCAACATCTTGGATGACGATGGTGCTTTTCTCACTCGTTTAAAGGCTGCTTCTTGGTGATGTGGCCATTTCCAAGAATGAACCTTTTTCAATTGCAAGTACAAGGGTTCCAGTGCGGAGACCGAGTGACTTATGAATTTTCCGTAATAATTCACCAGCTCAAGGAAAGACGTAAGCTCAGGGACAGACTTGGGAGCTGGGATACTTTTGCTCACCCTCACTTTATCTTCCAATGGGAATAACCCAATCTTGTCAACTTTGTAGCCCAACTTGATCACTTGAGGTGCCTGGAATATACATGGTTTTTTTTCCCTTCTAAGGCATGCATCCACCTGGGAGAAACATGTAAGCATTATATCCAAGTTCTCCAAGTGCTCATTATTGGACTTCCTCATTATGAGCACGTGATCAGATGAATAGCAACCTGGAGTCGACCTTGTAAAATGTTCTCTATCGTCCACTGGAAAAGGGGCGCAGGCTGATCATACCCCAAATGGCAGCCTCGTATATTGGTAGAAACTGTTACGTGTATTCGTTCGTGTTGTTCTTCTGGGACACCTCATCCTGCAGGTCCACATGACCCATCTCCAGCTTTGTGCAGGACCGCTGCCCCACCCCTCGACAGTTTTGTGTCCATATCCTCTATGTGAGGGATTGGGTATTTCTCCAGCTTATAAGAAGTGGCTTAAAGGCAAAATGACCCACCAGGCTTCACCATCGGTACAACTGGTGCTACCCGTTCTGCAAACTGCATGAGCTTGGTAATTCCTTCCCTTTCCAGCCTCCTGATTCTGCCTCCACCTTTGCCCTTAAGGATCACAGAATTGCTTCCTGGTCAATACGTAAGGTGGCTTTGGCTCTTTTGATAGTCACCAGACCTTTTTGGATAACCTCCAGGTATTTATTTAAGACTCCACTCAGGCCAGCTATTTTCTCATTGGAAAATGTTGAGCCGATCGAGGTGAATCTTTCCCAACTGATTCCGAACCATAAAGCTTAGGCCCGAGGCTTTTGCTACAGTCAGTGGGAACTGCTTCTCGTAGGAGACAGGAACTGAAGTCTTGCCCTTAATATGGAATGGTTCCCGAGTGTATGTTCTCAGTCTGGCTGAGGTCTTGCACAAACTTAAAGGTTGGAGTCTAGAACGAATCTTGTTAAAGACTGGTTCTGCAAACACTGGTATAGAGAGCGAACGGAGAAACTGAAATCCAAGATCTCCATGACAACCGGGCGACCATTTAACCAGACATATAGTTTCGGTGGATTGGACATGCTAAATTGCCCCACAGTGTCCAGAGATCCACAGGCTAGGTGCGGTTATGGGGATAGGGTAGGGGAATGGGCCCAGATGGGATGGAAAGGTGCAGAGGAGATTTACCAGGATGTTGCCTGGTCTGGAGGGAAGGTCTTATGAGGAAAGGCTGAGAGACTTGGGTCTGTTCTCATTGGAAAGAAGAAGGCTAAGGGGGGATTTCATAGAGACATACAAGATGACCAGAGGATTAGATAGGGTAGACAGTGAGAGTCTTTTTCCTAGGATGGTGATGTCAGCTTGTACAAGAGGGCATAACTACAAGTTGAGGGGTAATAGATTTAAGGCAAATGTCAGAGGTGGGTTCTTTACTCAGAGAGTGGTAAGGGCGTGGAATGCCCTACCTGCTAATGTAGTTAACTCAGCCACATTAGGGAGATTTAAACAGTCCTTGGATAAGCACATGGATGATGATGGGATAGTGTAGGGGGACGAGCTGAGAATAGTTCACAGGTCGGTGCAACATCGAGGGCCGAAGGGCCTGTTCTGCGCTGTATTCTGCACTCTATGTTCTATGTCTTTGGAGGGTCGGTGCAGACTTGATGGGCTGAATGGCCTCTTTCCCTGCTGTAGGAGTTCTATGATGCAGCATGATGTTCTGCAATTTTTAATGTCTCTCTTCAATACATTGGGTCATTCCCCATGTTACATTAAATCACTGAGTGAGCTTTGTGTGGCACAGTTTTTAAGAAACCCATGTTCATAACCAGGCAAAAACCTGTTCAGTTTTCAAAGCAATGGATAATTTGTTTCTTTCCCTGGCTTGTCCAAATGTCCTACAGACACAGTTTGACTTTCCAGTCAGTAGTTCTCAGGTCGATCGTTCTCTATCTTATTCAAACAGTTTATTCATGTTTTCATTGGTCCACTCCCATATCCAGTAGGTATTAATACTTTAGGGTCATATCCTTTTGTCCTTCCATCAATGTTTCTGGTGTACCCTATCAGGACTGAATAAAACTTTTGCACAATTTTGTTCAAAAAAGTGTCTGTTTCAGAGGGGTTAATAGACTTGTTTATTCAGTGACTGCAATTAAAGTCAATCCACAGCAGCGTTAATTGTGTCACTGGAGAATTCAGTACTTCCAACAAAAGGCCCTCCTTTCAGCATCGTTATCAATACCTTCAGGGGAAGCATCGCTCCTGGCAGGTAAAGAGCATCTTGGTTCCGTAGAGAGTGAACGGAGAAACTGAAATCCGAGACTAATAGATTGGAACGATTCATCACTGAGCTAGTAACTGAGACCAGAATGAAAAAGAGAATGGGTTGGAATCGAAAAGCAACAGATTTCAATGCTACAACAGAGAGCAGGAGTCTATCTCTTTGGCTTGACCGTCTTTCGGCAGATCAAACGTGGATCACATTAGCTGATCAGATCTATTGGATTCTTCGCATCATTCAATTTGTTTACTATCCCATCCTCGCTGTTCTTGGGCTCCCTGGTAGGTATCACTACTCACCCTCTGACATTTTGAAACCATGTTGAATCCTATTCCTGCTCTTACCACACACTCTCCTTTTCTGTTGCTGTTGGTGTTCCTGCTGTATCCAACCATTAGATCCAAAAATAACATTTCATTTCGTGAGTGTTTTTGTTGCTTATCTGATGAAGTACATGAGCTTCAACGCCCGAGACAAGCATTGTTCACTGTCCATCAGCCCAAAAACCTTTCATCTTCATGTCTAACAGTTGAATGAGACGTTTCACATTCTTGCTGACTGTTTTGGACCTGAACTGATTTCTGACCCCACGTAATAACCATTAGCTCCTCCAACCGACATACTATCCCTCCCTCACACAACACGTCTATTCAACTGTACCTTTCCTGAGATGATCTATAGTTTATGGTTTAAGTTTTGGGAAATGTCCCTGCTCCAAATTCGAATAAAATACAGCCCCATGCCAACCTATACCTGCTCCATCTTAATCAACAGCAAATTTCTTGCATCCGTCATTCCGGTGATAGAAGATAGATACCCAAGATATAATTTATAATTCAAAAGATAACAATGGCAGATGAGATATGCAAATTGTTCTTCACGTTGGAAAATACAGTAAATCTTCCAGTAGTTATTGAGACCACATTTGGAGTACTGTGTGCAGTTCTGGTCGCATCACTTTAGGAAAGGTGTGGAAGCTTTGGAGAGGGTGCAGAGGAGATTTACCAGGATGTTGCCTGGAATGGAGAACAGGTCGTACGAGGATAGGTTGAGAGTGCTAGGCCTTTTCTCATTGGAACGGCGAAGGATGAGGGGTGACTTGATAGAGGTTTATAAGATGATCAGGGGAATAGATAGACAGTCAGAGACTTTTCCCCCGGGTACAACAGAGTGTTACAAGGGGACATAAATTTAAGGTGAAGCGTGGAAGGTATAGGGGGGATGTCAGGGGTAGATTCTTTACCCAGAGAGTGGTGGGGGCATGGAATGCGCTGCCTGTGGGAGTGGCAGAGTCAGAATCATTGGTGACCTTTAAGCGGCAATTGGATAGGTACATGGATAGGTGCTTAAGCTAGGACAAATGTTCGGCACAACATCGTGGGCCGAAGGGCCTGTTCTGTGCTGTATTGTTCTATGTTCTATGAGGAACTGATGTGGATGAGGAACTCAAAAACCAATAACGACACAGTAACACTGGAGAAATAATTGGAGCTGAAAATTGACAGATTTACCAACATGAATTATAATGCGTCCCAGGGAGTTGAAAGAAGTAATTGTGGTGAATAATACTTCATTGCTGGCCCTCTGTCAACATTTTAGAGCTTCTGAATTGGTCCATTAGGATTAGAGGGTTGCAAATGCATCACAGCTACTTACAAAAAAAGGGAGAGGGATAAAACAAAGAACTATTGACCCAGTTGGTTGACATCAGTATGAAGGGAAATGAGAAAATTTCTTGTAGATGATGATGTGATAACGGGACACTGAGAAAACACTGATCTGATTGGGCCACTATCAACATCAAATTATGAAGGCGAAACCAGGTTTGACAAACATGTTAGGGATTGCTTGAGTATGTTCCTAAGATGACAGATAAGGAGACCCAGTGAATCTGGTGCTGATTAGATTTACGGAAGCCCTTCAATCAGCTCTTAAACAGGAGATTTGCAAATAAAATGACATGGAGTGGGGCTTTGGGTGTTAAAAAACGCGCAAGGGTTAACAGATAGTTAATTCTCTATAAGTGGAGAGGTAACATGCTCTCAATTCTAAATGTATTGGATAGTGATGGGATCTGGACTGAAACAGGAACACAACAGCTTTAAGGCCAATGACTGTGTAAGGAATTGGTGCTCTTTAAAAAAAATGTCACGTTACGAAAACTCATTGAAAGTTTTATTTTCGGCGATTTCCTTGAAGGAGAGATAAGAGGCGTTGGTCCTGAAGTGTGTGAGAGTGACATTCATCCAGGAACAGTTGTGCATTATTTTGTGAAACTGTGACCAATTGTTGAAGCCAGAAGTCATCAGCCTGAAGTCCATTCTCTGACTGGTGAACCAGTTGACACTTTACAATAGAGGGAGGGGGAGAGAGAGAGAGAGAGAGAGAGAGAGAGAAGCTGGCAGAATGTTGAAGGCACAGTTTCTCTTTGAAATAAATGGAGCTGCAGAAAAACTATTGTTTCTCCCCATCAGTTTCTCTCTTTAAACAGTAAGTATGATATTATAAAGAGCATTGCAATTAGATTACTTACAGTGTGGAAACAAGCCATTTGACCCAATGCTTTGTCTATAACCGTCTATTTTTCCTGGCCAATCCACCTTAAGCTACTCACCTATGGGCAATTGAGCATGGTCAATTCACCTGACCTGCACATTTTTGGACTGTGGGAGGAAACTGGAGCACCCGGAGGAAACCCACACAGACACGGGGAGAATGTGCAAACTCCACACAGCCAGTCACCTGAGGTGGGAAGTGAACCCAGGTCTTTGGTGCTGTGAGGCAGCAGTGCTAGCCACTGTGCCATCCTGTGATTTCAGCGATGGCGTTCACTCAGGAGATCAGAGAACAGAAAATCCTGGGAAGGAAAAGTAACATGTCATTAAAACATCTGGGACTGGTGCCATTGAACCATGTTTCCCTCCTGTTTCCTCCACGAACCATGTTTCCCTCCGGTTTCCTCCATTCATAACACCAGTGTTTTGTTTTTGTTTGATTCTGTTGTTAGGGCCTAGGCCAGACCACTCAAAACATTCTTAAGCAGGAGGACCCCCAGACCATAACTTTGTAATTTGTTCCAGTAAGTGTGCAGTGAAAATTACCCGGAGTAAGTTAGCAAGGTTGACTACCAGGTTTTAAAGCAGACAAAAATCTATTCACAAAATTACACAATGAAACACAAAGAACAGAATAAGGAACCCCTGCAGAACTCAGTTTATCCAAACGAGACTTAATAATGCTGTTCCGAATATACACAACAATTCCAATAAGCAAACCTACTTAAAGACCAGTGAGAAAAGTGCAACTAATGTTTACAGATTGATGTTAAAAAGACAAAAGGAGAGAGAGCCAAGTTCTGGACTGAACTGCTCAGCTAGAGAGCTGACCACTCCCCTTCCATTATACAGGTCACTTCTAAAACATGACCACTTTGGCCTGAAGAATCATCTGTTTACATATAAACAAAAAGGCCTCTCAAAATCCTTTTCACCTCTGTACCAAGCCAGTCTAATCGAAACTGGGAGAATTTTTGACCCCTCTGAAAAAGATCAAGGACACAGGATCCTTGAGAAAAAGAACAGCTTTCAGAAAAAAAGGGACCAGCTTTGTGATACTGCCTATGCAGCAGAATTCCCCATTGCAGAGCTTCTCCTGTGCATGACTTGTGCTGAATTAGAGGGTTGCAAAAGTGTCACAACCACTTTTAAAAAAGGGAGTGTGATTAAACAAAGAACTATTGACCCATTAACTATAGCACTATTTCTAATTGTGTGAATGTCATATTAAGTATATGAATGACCTATGTGTTATTTTATGTTGGTGATACCACGCTGAGGATCCCTGTAGTTTTGGGTGATGTGGAACAGTGATTATGTCTAACAGTTTGTGTGTTATCATGGCAAGTGGAATGCAAACTGGAGGATGTGAGGTTGTCCACTTTGGGAGGAAGAACAGAGAAACAGTTTAATTCACAAACAGCGAGAGATTGGGCGTGATCGGTGTCAAAGGGACCTCAATATCCTTCTTTATAAGTCTCTGCAAACTAACATAAAAGTGCAACAAGTCATTAGAAAGCCAAAGGTTTTGCCAGCTTTGTCATGACAGGATTGGATCAACAGAGTACAGAAAACATATTCCTATTGATAAACCTCTGTGATATTGTACCTGCGGTATTGTGTGCAGGTTCCCTTTTAACTGGTCTGACTCTCTTCACTCATCCCCTCAAAATGCATTACTTCAAGCAAATTCCATGCTAAGGAAATATTTAAGTGCAATGTTAAATGCACAAAGACTTGTTGCTCTTGTAGTTCTGTTTTGGAATCTTAAATTCTTTTCATCCCCTATCGATGTTGCTCACCAACAGCAGCAGATCATTCTGTTGTAAATCGTCCGACGGATACAAACGCTTAGGAACTCAAATGTAAGCAATCAGATCCGGAACAGTGAGTTCATTCACAAGTACAAATACCACTGTCTGCCATTGGACTGCTTACTTCCTGTGTGTGTGTGTGTGCTGTTTGTTCCCCCAGAATTGCAGAGTGACAGTGGTTTGTTCTGAAATGAATGCTACAGTTGTACCTGAGCTGCCCTCCTGTTTGTCCCACTGCCTGTCTCAGTCTCTCTGCTGGTATCAAACCTTTTCTGCTGTCACTCTGCTCCACTTCTCCTGATTCTCCGTGTTCCCCTCTTTTTCACCATGGCAGGAAAAAGCACTGGCACCTCAAAAATTAAATATTATCACAAATCTAATAAAGCGCAAGTCTTTGTGATTGACTTCAGTATCAATTTCCACTTCTCTTTGCTCTTTTCACATCGTTATCTGCTGGATACCCAAAATCCACAGTTAACCTCTCTGACGGTATCAGGTCAACGGAAATTATTGACCCGTTTATCAACTTAACAAGAGCTATTGCATTCAGAAAATAAATGAACACTGGTCACAGGCAAAACAGAACTACGACCAACTTTAAGTCTACGCTAACTGTCTTGTAAAACTTCTGCACAAACACGTGGGCAGAACCAAACAAAAACAAAACACTGGTGCTATGTGTGCAGGAAAACAGGAGGGAAACATGCTTCAATGGCACCAGTCCAGATGTTTTCATGACATGTTAGTTTTGCTTCAGTGTATTTTCTGTTCACCAATCTCCTGAGTGGACTCCATCACAGAAATCACAGGGCAATTGTGATGCTCATTATAATATCATACTTACTGTTTCAAGAGAAAAACTGACAGAAACTGAAGGGGAGAAAAGAATCGTTTTGCTGCATGCTTCATTTACTTGACTGCCAAGAAAGATCAAGAGAAACTGTGCATTCAGCACTCTGCAAGCTGCTCTCTCTCTCTCTCTCTCTCCCCCCCTCCCTCCCTCTCTCATCTCTCTCTTCTTTTCTCTCTCTCTCTCTTTCTGCCTGTCTCTCTCTCCCTCTATTGTAAACTGTCAAGTGGTTCAAAGGTCAGAGAATGGACTTCAGGCTGATGACTTCTGGCTTCAACAATTGGTCACAATTTCACAAAACAATGCACAACTGTTGCTGGATGAACTCTCACACACTTAGAAACCAATGTCTCTTATCTCTCTTTCAAGGAAATCACTGGAAATAAAATTTTCAATGAATTTTAGTAACATTTCATTTTCTTTTAAAGAGCAGCACTTCTGTACACAGCCTTTGGCTTTAAAGCTGTGTTATTCCCATTTCAATCCAAATCTCATTATATTCCAATACATGTAGAATTGAGAAGGTGCCAACTTTTCACTTATGGATAACTAACTATATTTAAACCAGGTTATGATGAATGTTGCATTCATAATTTGAGTAACTTTTTAATGATCTAATCTCTCTCACATTCAATTCAACATTATTGAATGCGGTGTTATGGTGACAGGTCCAGCTTTACAGTCCACCCTTATCTATTGTCCTTGCAGCAAACATAATGACGATGATGATCCTGTCATGGGGAAAATGTGGTCTCTCAAAATGTATTACTCACTACTTGGTAGCCATGTCAGCATCGGATCTACTGGTCATTATACTCAACTTAATTTTGAGGCACATTCCAATTGTTTATTCAGAATATTTTTCATTTGTGAAGTCCATCCATCTGTGTAATATCCATGCTGTCCTACTGTATGCAGCTACAGACTGCTCTGTCTGGTTCACCATTGGTTTCACCTTTGACAGATTTGTGGCTATTTGTTGTCAGAAGTTGAAATCTACATATTGTGTGGAGAAAACAGCGGCTATAGTTCTCGGAACAATCATTGTGCTGAGCTGTTCAAAGAACATCACCTGGTACTTCATGTATACAGGCAAGTATTGGCTGATGAATGTACCATGGTTTTGCGTGTTAACAGAGGATGTTCAGTATTCTTGGATCTGGGGAGCAATCGAGTTTGTCCATCACATTCTAACTGCTGCCGTCCCATTTGTTATCATTTTGCTTCTCAATATTGTCACTGTGAAACATATTGTAGTGACCAGCAGAGCCCGATGGAGACTCTTGGCTCACAACAGTCGGGCGATTACAAGAGATCCTGAGATGGTGAATCGGCGGAAATCCATCATTTTACTCTTTGCTATTTCAGTGAATTTCATTCTGCTGTGGATCGTGTTCTTGCTGTATAGTATATGGCGACGCATGTGGCATGTGGGGTATCGGACCTTATGGCTCGATCGCTCTGCACGAGAATTGGGGTTCATGCTTCAGCTCTTGAGCTGCTGCACGAACACCTGCATTTATGTAGCAACGCAGATTAAATTCAGAGAACAGTTGAAGCACATGTTCAAATATCCCTTCACTGTCATGTGCCAGATCGTTCACCTGGATCGCTGGCAATTGAGAGTGCCTTTTTGATTCTTTTAAGAGGTTCAATCTCAGCAGTCTAAGGGCCCCTTGAGGATGGTAGAGATAGAAAGAAGTCTCTGACTGTGGAGAAAGATCTGGAATGCAGCCTAGCATTATGGTGTCAGAGTGTCTGAGAGTCTAGTCACGTGGGGATATGAATCCAGCCTGTGAGCAAGCCCAAATGGATGACTTGCTTGTATGCATCTGTGAGTGTGTCAATGGGCTGGAACATGTTGACTAGGGATACCAGTCACTTACCACCATGAGACAATGATATGAAGTGGTGAAGAAGGCATATGGGATACTTGCCTTCATTATCCAAGCCATGGATTTTAAGAGCAGTGAGGTTATTCTGGAAACGGACCAGAGGAGACTGAGAGGAGATATGACTGAGATGTTTAAAATTATAGAGATGTGGATCGACACAATAAAAATTTCACCTTGATGGAGGGTGACCAGGGTGTGTGGATTGGAGGGTAAGGGACAGAAATCATCTTATTTTAATATCTTCAGATAAAATAGCAATGTAATGTTTTTTTCATTCCAAACTGCTGACCTGAATCTACATCAGTCCAAGGTGAGGTAATGCATGAGAAACTCAGCAACTCTGACATCAAAGGTGGAGAGAGAAACAGAGCCAATGTGTCACTCTGTTAGGACTCTTCTTCAGAATATCCTCAGTGTTTGAAACATTAAATTCTACTTTCATCACTCTCAATTCAGTCAAAGTGGGCATGGGACAGAACTTGTAGTAACTTAACAATCCTCATTTGTAGCAGATGTAAAGTGGATGGGGTGGAAAATGGAACAATATAGATTACGCTTTTATGAGATCATGTTTGGGGAAATGAGCATAGAATTGAATGGCAGCTTTGACATAGATTGGTTCAAACAATCCGGTGTTTAAGCTTCAGGATAGAATTATTTTCGCTCGACGTCTAATCAAATGCTCTCCCATATTTCATATTGAAATATGTAGTATGGACATTAGAAGCTGAATGTGGGCCTTTTGTCGATGTGTATTCTTCCTTTGAAAGGATCAATTTTTTCCATTTTTCAGTTTCAAACAGCAGGCCTCCATACAAACACGGTTTGAAACTGAAACACTCAAACGTTTTCTTTTTGGAAAATGGCAGGGCATTTGGATGCACACATCCATCTGTTCCAACAAAACAGCAATGTGCTGGTTAGCAAGAATGGTTGGGAGCAGTTGCCACAGTCATGGCTAATCCCGAAACGGCGATTTCCCTGTTCCTCGGATGCTGCCTGACCTGCTGTGCTTTTCTAGCACCACTCTAATCTAAACTCTGGATTCCAGCAACTGCAGTCCTCACTTTTGCCTAATCTTATGGACCAGGCTAGATCCCCCACTTTGAAACATTTTCAGAAGGTCACCCAAACCCTAACTTTTCTGTTATTATTTGGGTAGATGTGAAGTGGATATTGCAGGAGTGACGCAGCTGGTCAAACCTTTAAGCAAAACAGAATTTATTTAAAATTACAGATGAAACATGAACAAATGAAAACAGAATTTAGAGTAACTTATTTAATAGTCCAACTGACACAATATTGCAACTTAATGAAGCAGTTCCAATCCCTGCAACCCCCCCCATAACACATCCCTTGACCAAGGTTAAATTCAAACACAGAGCCTTGCGGGCAGGAGAGGATTCAGAGAGGAAGTTCAGGCGCAACCTCTGTTGAAACATGGAACCTTTTTCCACTGTAGCTGCTTCTCTAGGTCACCAGTTAAAACTAAGCCAAGCTAGAAAAATAACCTGAACTGGGAGAACTGGCCACTCTCCTGCCATTGTTTTTAAGTAGACATTTCCAGACATATTGGAACCTCCGCCTTTACGACCCCTCCTGAAAACAAACAAGGACAATATTACTTGCTAAAGGGGCAGCATTGTCACACTAATGAACTTACCAAATATGCACTATATTTATTTCATGTGGCAGCTTCCACAGGACAACAATACTCTAGTTCTACCCAAGTGACATCTGGGTTCATATCTGGGTGGAACATAGTGAATGGAGCCATTAACTAATGTGATGATGCTGTGGCTTTAAGGGGTGATTGTGTCCTGGTTTCGTATGTGAGAGAGTTTAATGAGAGGCGGTGAACAGTCTGCAATAGCATGAACAGCCTGCGAGGACTTGGTTTTTTAAAAATGTTGGAACAGTAGAAGCAGCCTGGATGGGTGTGGCCAGGTCTCACAGACCAGAATATATAGTGTTTCTAGTTTTTAGCTTTGATTAGCTTTTAGAATCAGCAGAGGCTGATGGAGACTTGAAGAAAGAGAAGCTATTTTCCCTTCTCTCAGTTACAGCTAGAAGCTCAGGTTTCTCTTCCTACTGTAGGCATTGGGTGAGTGAAAATCCATTTCTGAAATTGCCTTTTTCCAAGGGATGTTTCTGTATTGGAACAGTCAATTATTAATAGTCACTGGAACTATTACTCTGTTACATTTTCCACTAGAGTTGAATTATTCTAAGTTCTTCTTTCTTTTACTGTGTTTTAACAAGTGTATTTAAATAAATTGTGTTTTGCCTAACATTGAGTAGTTTGACCAGTTGAATTGCATCTGGAACACGCCACTTTACATTTGCCTTTCAAATAAGAAATAGTTAGGGTCTAGGATATCTTCTTAAAATATTCTGAGGGGGTCTGGTCTGATCCATAATGCTAAATTTCGAATCAGCCACTTTAGTGGGCAGCACGGTGGCACAGTGGTTAGCACTGCTGCCTCACAGCGCCAGAGACCCGGGTTCAATTCCTGCCTCAGGCAACTGACTGTGTGGAGTTTGCACGTTCTCCCCGTGTCTGCGTGGGTTTCCTCCGGGTGCTCCGGTTTCCTCCCACAGTCCAAAGATGTGCAGGTCAGGTGAATTGGCCATGCTAAATTGCCCGTAGTGTTAGGTAAGGGGTAAATGTCGGGGCATGGGTGGGTTGTGCTTCGGCGGGTCGGTGTGGACTTGTTGGGCCGAAGGGCCTGTTTCCACACTGTAATGTAATCTAATCTAATCAGCACAGAGAGAGAAGTTCCCTCTGTGTATTGGTTCCTCAAGGTCTACAACTGAGTCTAAATTGAAACCAGACTCCCACAATCCACGCTCATCGGCCTGTATTACTCTGAGACAAAACTAGGGAGGTTGTCTGAGGAGATGGATGCAGCTTTCTAGCGGCAGGGATCATCCCATCTTCAGGTTTATACAAATCTAGCTCAGTGTGTCCATTCATCAAGCCAGGGATCCTTTTTGCCTTATCTACCACTTCCAGATAGTTGTATTTGTGAATCATCTCCATCCAGCCCCTGTTGTTTCTTTTCATACTTGGTAATAAAACCACATTACCTCACACTTCCCCACGCTAAATTTCATCTGCCACATGTCAGCCCATTTTACCAGCCTGTTTATATTTCCTTAAATCCAGTTAACTGTCCTCCTTCATGTTTACAATGCTTGCGTCATCTAGAAACTTTGGAAGTGCATCTTAGACCTGATCGTGTGAATTTCATTGGCACCTTCTGGGAGCTTGTGAAAGAGGGAACTGACCACAATGCCAGCACTCGCTCAGAACATTTCTTCACTGTACACAGAGGCATGGTCAAATAGGGCTTCACTTGTACTTCCTCCAGTTTGTTCTCAGTCCCAGGTCAGCTGATAGCAACACAATTGGCGCATGTGGACACTCCTCACCAACACTTCCCAAAGTCCCAACACCAGCCCCGATGAAACGCCACCGTAGACTTCTCCCTAATGCCAACACCAACCGTCCACCTCTGTCCTCTGATTCCTGACCCTTTAACGTTTTGTTACGAGGCTGTCACTGTCTGTTCAATTCCACGGGCATTCGAATTTTGCCCAAAGGCGTCTTGTGTGACATTTCATCCAACACCCTTCGAAATGTTATTAACACGTCACCCACATGAACTTCATCGCCCCCTCACTGATATTCCGTGGGGTGATCAACTAATTCCCTGGGGATAAGGAACAGAGGAGATCTTCCATCCCATCATGCACGGACCGTCCAATTTCAGCCCATATCCCGGTTTTCTGATGTCAATCCTGCAAATTAATTCTGTCCATAAAACAAGAAGGAATAGGAACAGGAGTAGGCCATCCAGTTGTTTCAGCCTACTCCGCCATCCAGTAGGATCATGGCTGATCCAACATTCCTCACGAATACTTTCCTGTGATTCCCTCGTTTCGCATGATTCCCCGAACTGTTTGTGAACTGTAAACTTTGACTCTGTTTCCCTTTCAGGTCGCTGGTTACAGATCGAGACAACTTCCTGTACTCAGAATGAAGGGTCGACACTTTAGGACTAAAACAGTTAGGAGTTTCTTCAGCCAGAGGGTGGTGTATCTGTTTAACTCAGTGCATTAGATGGCATTGGAGGCCAAGTCTCTGAATGCTTTATGGCAGAGATAAGTAGGTTCTTGCGAGGGGAAGAGAGTGGGATGGGGCTGAAAGACTTTGCTTGGGGAACAATGAGCGTGGGGCTGAAGGCTATTGCTGGGGGAACAGTGAGGGTGGGGCTGAAGGCTATTGCTGGGGGAACAGTGAGGGTGGGGCTGAAGGCGGTTGCTAGGGGAACAGTGAGGGTGGGGCTGAAGGATGTTGATGGGGGAACAGTGAGGGTGGGGCTGAAGGATGTTGCTGGGGGAACAGTGAGGCTGAGGCTGAAGGATGTTGCTCAGGGAACAGTGAGGCTGAGGCTGAAGGATGTTGCTCAGGGAACAGTGAGGCTGAGGCTGAAGGATGTTGCTCAGGGAACAGTGAGGCTGAGGCTGAAGGATGTTGCTCAGGGAACAGAGTGAGGGTGAGGCTGAAGGATGTTGCTGGGGGAACAGTGAGGGTGGGGCTGAAGGATGATGCTGGGGAAACAGTGAGGGTGGGGCTGAAGGATGTTGCTGGGGAAACAGTGCGAGGGTGGGGCTGAAGGATGTTGCTGGGGAAACAGTGAGGGTGAGGCTGAAGGATGTTGCTCAGGGAACAGTGAGGCTGAGGCTGAAGGATGTTGCTGGTGGAACAGTGAGGGTGGGGCTGAAGGATGTTGCTGGGGAAACAGTGAGGGTGAGGCTGAAGGATGTTGCTCAGGGAACAGTGAGGCTGAGGCTGAAGGATGTTGCTCAGGGAACAGTGAGGCTGAGGCTGAAGGATGTTGCTCAGGGAACAGTGAGGCTGAGGCTGAAGGATGTTGCTCAGGGAACAGAGTGAGGCTGAGGCTGAAGGATGTTGCTCAGGGAACAGTGCGAGGGTGGGGCTGAAGGATGTTGATCAGGGAACAGTGAGGGTGGGGCTGAAGGATGTTGCTCAGGGAACAGTGAGGGTGGGGCTGAAGGATGTTGCTCAGGGAACAGAGTGAGGCTGAGGCTGAAGGATGTTGCTGGGGGAACAGTGAGGGTGGGGCTGAAGGATGATGCTGGGGAAACAGTGAGGGTGGGGCTGAAGGATGTTGCTGGGGGAACAGTGAGGGTGGGGCTGAAGGATGATGCTGGGGACACAGTGAGGGTGGGGCTGAAGGATGTTGCTGGGGAAACAGTGCGAGGGTGGGGCTGAAGGATGTTGCTGGGGAAACAGTGAGGGTGGGGCTGAAGGATGTTGCTGGGGGAACAGTGCGAGGGTGGGGCTGAAGGATGTTGCTGGGGGAACAGTGAGGGTGGGGCTGAAGGATGATGCTGGGGGAACAGTGAGGGTGGGGCTGAAGGATGTTGCTCAGGGAACAGTGCGAGGGTGGGGCTGAAGGATGTTGCTCAGGGAACAGTGCGAGGGTGAGGCTGAAGGATGTTGCTGGGGGAACAGAGTGAGGGTGGGGCTGAAGGATGTTGCTGGGGGAACACTGAGGGTGGGGCTGAAGGATGTTGCTGGGGGAACAGTGAGGGTGGGGCTGAAGGATGTTGCTCAGGGAACAGTGAGGCTGAGGCTGAAGGATGTTGCTGGGGGAGCAGTGAGGGTGGGGCTGAAGGATGTTGCTGGGGAAACAGTGAGGGTGAGGCTGAAGGATGTTGCTGGGGGAACAGTGAGGGTGGGGCTGAAGGATGTTGCTGGGGGAACAGTGAGGGTGGGGCTGAAGGATGTTGCTGGGGGAACAGTGAGGGTGGGGCTGAAGGATGATGCTGGGGGAACAGTGAGGGTGGGGCTGAAGGATGTTGCTCAGGGAACAGTGCGAGGGTGGGGCTGAAGGATGTTGCTGGGGGAACAGTGAGGGTGGGGCTGAAGGATGTTGCTGGGGGAACAGTGAGGGTGGGGCTGAAGGATGTTGCTGGGGGAACAGTGCGAGGGTGAGGCTGAAGGATGTTGCTGGGGGAACAGTGAGGGTGGGGCTGAAGGATGTTGCTGGGGGAACACTGAGGGTGGGGCTGAAGGATGTTGCTGGGGGAACAGTGAGGGTGGGGCTGAAGGATGTTGCTGGGGGAACAGTGAGGGTGGGGCTGAAGGATGTTGCTGGGGGAACAGTGCGAGGGTGAGGCTGAAGGATGTTGCTGGGGGAACAGTGAGGGTGGGGCTGAAGGATGTTGCTGGGGGAACAGTGAGGGTGGGGCTGAAGGACTTTGCTCGGGGAACAGTGAGGGTGGGGCTGAAGGATGTTGCTGGGGGAACAGTGAGGGTGCGGCTGAAGGATGTTGCTCAGGGAACAGTGAGGCTGAGGCTGAAGGATGTTGCTGGGGAAACAGTGAGAGTGAGGCTGAAGGATGTTGCTCAGGGAACAGTGAGGCTGAGGCTGAAGGATGTTGCTCAGGGAACAGTGAGGCTGAGGCTGAAGGATGTTGCTCAGGGAACAGTGAGGCTGAGGCTGAAGGATGTTGCTCAGGGAACAGAGTGAGGGTGAGGCTGAAGGATGTTGCTGGGGGAACAGTGAGGGTGAGGCTGAAGGATGTTGCTGGGGAAACAGTGTGAGGGTGAGGCTGAAGGATGTTGCTCAGGGAACAGTGCGAGGGTGGGGCTGAAGGATGTTGCTCAGGGAACAGTGAGGGTGGGGCTGAAGGATGTTGCTCAGGGAACAGAGTGAGGCTGAGGCTGAAGGATGTTGCTAGGGGAACAGTGAGGGTGGGGCTGAAGGATGATGCTGGGGAAACAGTGTGAGGGTGAGGCTGAAGGATGTTGCTGGGGGAACAGTGAGGGTGGGGCTGAAGGATGATGCTGGGGAAACAGTGAGGGTGGGGCTGAAGGATGTTGCTGGGGAAACAGTGCGAGGGTGGGGCTGAAGGATGTTGCTGGGGAAACAGTGAGGGTGGGGCTGAAGGATGTTGCTGGGGGAACAGAGTGAGGGTGGGGCTGAAGGATGTTGCTGGGGGAACAGAGTAAGGGTGGGGCTGAAGGATGATGCTGGGGAAACAGTGAGGGTGGGGCTGAAGGATGTTGCTGGGGAAACAGTGCGAGGGTGGGGCTGAAGGATGTTGCTGGGGAAACAGTGAGGGTGGGGCTGAAGGATGTTGCTGGGGGAACAGAGTGAGGGTGGGGCTGAAGGATGTTGCTGGGGGAACAGAGTGAGGGTGGGGCTGAAGGATGTTGCTGGGGGAACAGAGTGAGGGTGGGGCTGAAGGATGTTGCTGGGGGAACAGAGTGAGGGTGGGGCTGAAGGATGTTGCTGGGGGAACAGAGTGAGGGTGGGGCTGAAGACCATCGCAGAGACACCATCTCACAATTTAACCTCCGTGACCTTCTCAGAATCTCACATGTTTCACAAAAAATCGTTATATATTTAAGGGGTAGAGCTGAATATTGTCTCTTTTCCCTTTTCTGAAAACCAATTCGAGTTGGAAATCATCCTACTGATCCTACACTAGGCAACCTGGAAATGAAAATTATTAAACCAGGAAAGTCTGACCTTTGGTGTCTACATTTTAGTTACTAACAGGGTGTTGTTGGGGGGAATTTCAAAAGTTGACATCAGTATCAGGGGCAAAGGGTCCAAGAAATCAAAAATCTTGTATAAATTCTTTGGAATTGTCCTCAGATCAAGAATAGGCTTTTAATTTGATATACATTTGGTTTCAGTTCAAAGTAATTGTTCATTCTACCTTCAATATCTGTAATGTAACATGGCTATCAGTGATTAGCTTTAACAAAGGAGAGAAGTGATATTTGGGATTAAAGTTTCTAACCCACGATAACAATCAGTTCTGGGCACTCTGATTTCCTCCCACAGTCCAAAGATGTGCAGGTTCGGTGGATTGGCCGTGCTAAATTGCCTAGTGCACAGGGATGTGTAGGCTGGATGGATTAGCCATGGGAAATTCATAGTTACAGGGATGGGTACAAGTAAATGTTCTTTAGAGGATAGGTGTGGTCTTGTTGGGCCGAATGGCCTGTTTCTGCACTGTCGGGGTTCTATGATTCTATCTTACAAGTTTAAATAAGCTCTAAACGTTTTCAGAATAAATCTGTGGAGCATTAATTTTCCACTCACCATCAGTCAGTGTAGGAGGAGGATTTTTAAATTGACCTTTCAAACCTCACCATCTGTGGGACTGGCTCTGTATGGGTAAGAGGCATGGTCGATGCGAGGTCAGCTCCAGTGACGTGCAAAGTTCAGAGATGTGAGGCAGTGCTGAACAAGCATGTGGGCCACAGGAAAGCTGCAAGCCCACAAATGTTTAGAGGAGCAAAACGCACCTAGCCCCTCAGAACAGCTAGAAAGGCTGTCAGAAACCAAGGCTCTCCTCCTGTACTGAAGCCATACTTGGTTGGATTCATTATTAGTTTATTATCTTTTTGGATCATTCCTGGACATCACTCCATAATGTGTAGTGCTACCTACGTCATGACTTGTGCAGCCACTAACAGGTCTGTCTGGTTCACCATCTCTTTCGCCTTCGATCGAATTGTGCTTATTTGTTGCCAGAAGCTAAAAGCAAAATATTGCACAGAGAAAACTGCAGCAGTGGTGCTTGCCACAACCTACAGTGTACTCTGTTTAAACAATATCCCCTTTGTCGTTACAGGTGATCCTGGAGAGGTCATTGATAATATACCGTGGTTTTGTTCTGTAAAGTCAAGGTACCTCACTCAGTCTGGATGGCTGGGTTTTGACTGGTTTGACATGGTTTTAAACCCATTACTCCCAAGTGCTTTAATATTGCTGATCAACGCCTAACAGTCAGACACATTTTAAGTACCAGTCAAGTCCAGAAAGGACTGAGAGTTCAGAGCAAGGGAGAGAATCACAGAGACCTAGAGATAGAAAGCAGAAGGATGTCTGTGATTTTACTCTTCAACATCTATGAAGGTTCATACTATTTTGGATGATTCATGTCATAGAATTCTTTATATTCTAACGTTACAGGCCTGGACCCGAGGGATTATAATTATTCTGAGTACATTCTGCGATAAGTTGGATTTTTGCTTCGGAATTTAAGTTGCTGTATGAGCACATTTATTTATGGAGTGACTCAATCGAAGCTCAGCGAGTGCTCCAAAAGTACGGTAAAATATCTGTTTACATCAGTTATCCAATCAGTTAATAAACAAAACAACTGAAAGCATCCCAGTGTTTCATGTCGTCCGTGCAATATGTATGTTCATATTCCAAATAGAGAGGTTACGAAAGGCAATATCCATTGTACAAGTGGGGAACGCCTGGAGGACAGGAAGGAACCGAGGTAGCAAAAGTCACCTGAAGGGCAGAAGTGAAATCTGCCTCCTTTAGTCTTTAATCCACTCCAATGGTTAGTTTCTCAATTTCTCACATCTGTTGAAAGAAACGAAAACCTCTTAACAATGTAAGACGTTAAATCTTCCAATGTGAATCAATTGTTTATGGATTCCTGTTTTCACACAGTACAGCACCCTCCCATTCATACTCCCCATGGGTATTCCTTGCTACCTCCCCATGAGACAGTCTGTAGCCTTAAACAGGCTTCGCTGTTTTCACTGTGACAAACCCCAATGCCAGACTTGAACAGGGAAACCAAACACAAGAGAACGAGGCATATGGAGACTCAGCACAATGGGGAGTATGGGGACCCTTCCTGAACCCAAACTTCTCTGAAAACACTTGTGGTTCTCTCTCATCAATTTTGTTCTCTTTCCTGTTAAAATCTTCCATCACGATTTCCTCTCCTAGAAACAGAAGAGGAAAATCTCCAGCTTTGTGAAATACCATCCAATTTCCACCTTCCTGTTTCACTTCAAATGCATTTGGTGTGTCTCTCCTCAAATTGATCAATATATTCCTGAACACTGTGTTTGATTCTCATTAATCAGGTTCCCCTGCTGCAAAACTGAATCAATTTGTGTTAAATTCACAAATTGATACCATTTCAGGCATGAATCGTCTCCCTATTTGACCTGCTTTGAACTAATTAATCATTTAGAACTTAAATTGTTATTGCAGTTACAAATATTTATCATTTTACTTCCACACTGTTACCTCTATTATTGCAGGGATCTATCTCAGATCATCCTCTGGATGAGTACTTAAAATACCAGACCATAGTAGGCTACTGACCTCCATCCACCTATTGCACTCTCAGCTACCTTCTCCCCAGCCCCACCCCCTCCCATTTATCTCTCCTGCCTCCGTTTCTGATGAAGGGCTCCTGCCCAAAACGTCAATGTTCCTGCTCCTCGGATGCTGCCTGACCTGCTGCGCTTTTCCAGCACCACTCTAATCTTGACTATTAACCAAGCGCAGGTAAACGGGATTAGTGTGGTTTGGACTTTATTGATTGGCAAAGACGCAAAGGTCCTGTTTCTGTGCTGTATGACTTTATGTAATGATCGCTGGTCATCGGTGATATTTTATTCTGAGGTCATTGAGTAAACCTGGCTCAATGTGCATAACCTTCCCTTTAATACCTCCTAAAGTGTATCATCCCACACCGACCAGGATTCAATGACATCTGCCATTGCTCTACCAAATTTACCAGCTGACACCATCCCCCTCATTATCAACAACTCCCCCAATTTTTGTGTCATCTGTAAACTTACTGATTAAACATTCCGCATTCACATCTGAAGTTGTTAAAGTACATACCAGGCAGCAAGGGTCCCTCTGTAGATCCATGTTGATACCTCTGGTCACAAGTTTCCAATTACAAAACTTAACCTTCCACCATCACCCTTTACCTCCCATTTGGAAGCCAATTTTGGATCCAGGTTGCCAGCTGGTTTTGGTTCCCATGGGCTCATACCTTTTGGACCAGCCTTCCATGTGGGACTTAGTCAAAGGCCGTTTGAAGTCCATGTAAACCACATGAACTGCACCACTCAATATATTTTGTCACCTTTTCAAAACACTCAGTTAAATTACTCGGACAGGATCTTCCTGTAAAACGATCTGTACTGAGTATCACTCATCAATCCCTGCCTTTCCAAGTGTTGATTCCTCCTGTCTAAGTAATCTCTTTTTGCAACAGTTTCCTTTCCACTGACGTCAGACTCACTGGTCTGTAATTACCTTCCTATCCCTGCTGGCCTCCTCAATCAAAGGAACCAAATTAGCTGCGTTCCATTCATCTAAGCTTCGCCAGCAAAGGATGACATATATCTGCCAGGGCCCCAGCAATCTTTGCCCTTGTTGCTCAGAGCAGCCTGGGATACATTTCATCAGGTCATTTCGATTGATGCACCTGTATTCCTGTTTAAACAACTAATACCTCCTCCTAATTAACCTTTAATGGGTCCACAACCTCAACATACCAAATGATAGCTTTGGCTGCAATGTCAGTCTCCTCTGTGAATATAGATGGAGAGTTGTAATTTAAGCTCTCACCCGTGTCCACTAGTTTCAGGCACAGGTTGACCCTTTGGTTTCTAATAGGCCCCACTTGTTCCCTGGTAATTGTTTTGTGCTAACATACAGAGGAACCTCGATTGTCCGGCATTCAATCAACTGAACCTCAGATTATCCAAACAAGATCACAAGGTCCCAATGCTTGGCTGACTATGTTATCCAGCATTCGATTAAGTGAGTGAAATACTCCTGGCCCGTGTCCTTCGGATAATCCAAGTTCCTCCATACTTACAACTTCAATACATGGTGTTTGTCTTGATTCTATCTACCAAAGACATTTACCCTCCTAATTTCCTTTTCAAGCAACCCTCCTGCGGTCATTCTAATTTTGAAGAGCCCTGCGCTATTTATAGTGCACTGTATATTTTCTTCAGCATCTCTCAATATCCCTGGACACACCGTCAGCCTTGAATTCTCGCCCTGAATTCTCACTAAACTACTTTTCAAAGACTTTCACTCTCCAGATGTCGACTTACTTACAACTAACTGTTCCAAGTCGACGTTTCCCAGATCTCGTTCTAACGTGGTAGAATTTACAATACAGATCGAGAGTGAGAAATGTGGTTCAGAATCAAAAAACGTTGAACTTAACTTAGAGAATTGTAATAAATTAGCATGCAGTTAGCTAAAGTGAACTGAACACGTGGGTTAGCCAGAATGATGGGAAGAAAGCAATGTCAGACATTGAAGGAGTTACTTCATCACCCTCACCAAAAATACATCTGTGTAATAGACAATAGACAATAAGTGTAGGAGTAGGCCATTCTGCCCTTCGAGCCAGCACCACCGTTCGTTATGATCATGGCTGATCATCCTCAATCAGTATCCTGTTCCTGCCTTATCCCCATAACCCTTGATTCCACTGTCCTTAAGGAATCTATCCAACTCTTTCTTGAAAGTATCCAGAGACTTGGCCTCCACTGCCCTCTGGGGCAGAGCATTCCACACACCCACCACTCTCTGGGTGAAGAAGTTTCTCCTCAACTCTGTTCTAAATGGCCTCCCCCACTATTTTTAAACTGTGCCCTCTGGTTCGTAAATACTCTAACACAGGAGTACACCAATTGTGGCTCACTAAGGAATTTATGGAAATCATGGTGGTGAAAGGAAAAACAGATCAGAAGACCAAAGTCAGTGATATTTCCACAGGCTGGGAGAGATTTAATATCCAGTAATCGAGGCCTGAAGACAGAAAAACCAAACTATGAGGATAAACTAGAGAGGAATATAAAAACTGCAAACAAAAGCATATATAAGTATATAAAACAAGAGAGAGGTCAGAGTAAAGCCTTAGGAAATGAATCTGGGGAAATTGTTCTGGGGAACAAGCAAATCGAAGATTGTTAAACGGACTTTTTGTATCAGCCTTTGCGGTGGAGGATACTTGGAATTTCCCATTCATGCTGAAGAGTACAGGAGAGGAATTAATTGCCATCACCGTCACCAAAAAGTCATAGTAAACAAACTAATTGGGCTAAATGCAGGTCGAACCCTTGGTCTTGAATGCCCTGCTTACTACATCCTAAAAGAGGTAACTACACAGATGGTGAGTTGGACAGCACTGTGGTTCAGTCTCAAACACTGCTGCCCGACAGCGTTAGGGACCCGGATTCGATTCCACCCTTGGGTGACCTTGTGGAGTTTGCACATTCGCCCTGCGTCTGAGGGAGTTTCCTCCAGGTGCTTTGGCTTTATCCCACACTCCAAAAATATACAGGTTAGGGTGCATTGGCCATGCTAAATTGCCCATTGTGTCCAGGCTAGGTGAATAAGCTATGGTTAATGCAGGGTTACGATAGGAGGTGCATCTGGTTGGGATGCTCTTCAGAGGGTTTGGTGTGGACTCGATGGGCCAAAGGGCCTACTTCCACATTGTAGAGATTCTTTGATTAGACTCCCTATAGGGGGGAAACAGGCTGTTCGGCACAACCAGTCCACAACGATCCTCCCAAGAATAACCCATTTCCCCTCTGACTAATGCACCTAACACTCTGTGTGCAATTTAGCCAATTCACCTGACCTGCACATCTTTGGACTGTGGGAGGAAACCCACACAGACACGGGGAGAATGTGCAAACTCCCCACAGACAGTTTTCTAAGACTGGGATCGAACCTAGGACGCTGGTGCTGTGAGGCAGCAGTGCTAACCACTGAGCCACCGTGCCACCCATAAAGCAATGACAGATAAATTGATTTCTTTAGAGCATAAGAGATTAAGGGGGAACCTTATAGAAGTGGAGAAGATCATGTGAGGCATGGGTAGGGTGAATGCATTCAGCCTTTTTCCCAGGGTTGAGGACAAGAGGACATCAGTTTAAGGTGAGAGGGGAAAAAATAAAAGGGAACCTGAGGGGCAACTTTTTTACAGAGGGTGGTATGCAGATGGAATGAGCTGCCAGCGGAAGTGGTTGAGGCGGGTACATTAACAACATTTAAAAGGCATCGGGACAAATACATGGATAGGAAAGGTTCAGAAGGATATGGGTCAAGTGCAGAGAAATGGGGTTAGTGTGGGTGGACATTTTGGTCAACATGGACCAGTTTGGGCCAAAAGGACCTCTCTCCGTGCTGTAGGATTCTATGACTCTATGAATGCTTGGTTGTAACTGTTCAGAAATCAGGATTGGCTAAGGGGCTGGAAACAGCAAGTTAATCGAAGTTGTTATTTTTCATGTTGGTGACCTGTGAGCAGTGAGCTTCCACAGGGATCAGTTCTGGGAACACAATTGTTCACAATGTTTCTCGATGACTGTCAGGAAGGATGTGAACGCACTGCAGCCAGATTCACAGGTGTCACAAAAAATAGCTGGAAAGGCAGATTGTGAAAGGGACACTCACACAGTTCACAGAGAGATATTGATCGCTTAAGGAAACTGTCAAACAGTTGGCAAATGGAGTATAAAGTGGGAAAATATCAAGTTATTCATTTGTAAGAGAGAACGAAAGAACAGAGTATAATTTCAAGGGAGAAAATGGCTCCAAGGTAGAAGACCGAGGGTGGAGGGTTGTTTTTCAGACTGGAGGCCTATGACCAGTGGAGTGCCACAAGGATCGGTGCTGGGCCCTCCACTTACACAAATGATTTGGAGGCTGGTACAATTGCAACATTTAAGAGGCATTTGGATGGGTATATGAATAGGAAGGGTTTGGAGGGATATGGGCTGGGTGGTGGCAGGTGGGACTAGATTGGGTTGGGATATCTGGTCGGCGTGGACGGGTTGGACCCAAGGGTCTGTTTCCGTGCTGTACGTCTCTATGGCTCGATGACTCTAAATGTTTGCAGAGAAATGCGATACAAAGGGACATAAAGCTGGTACACAGGAGCCACAAGTATTCAGAAAGACTAATGGAACGTTGGCCCTGATTTCAAGGGAAATGGAGAATTGAAATTGGGAATTCTTACTGCAAGTGAACAAGGTGCTGCTGAGGCCATATCTGGAGTACTGTGAGCAGGAATTGTATGATTTGATTGGAGGCATTCAGAGCGAGTTCGGATGGATGGATTGTAAGTGTTGACCAATCAGGTTTGGGCTCTCCTCACTGGAGCTTAGAAGAATGAGAGATGATCTTACTGAAACATATCGGGATATGACGGAGCGAATACTGAGAGGATGTTGCCCGGCTTGGGACAGTCCCGGACTGGAGGGCCCCATCCGAGAATGAAAGGGCTCCAATTTAAAACTGATATGAGGAGGAATTTCCTCTCAAAGAATGTCACATGTTTTGAGCGCCTTGACATAGAGAGTTGTATGAGCAGAGTCATTTTTAACTTTTCAGGCTGAGATGGCTTGATTCTTCATTAGTTGGGGCACGTTGGCTCCGAGAATTGTTGGGTCTGAAGTTTTCACAATGAGGCAGACCGGGGGAAAGGTTAGTTTTAAACTTTACTGGTCAAACTTTGAATATTGCACAAGCAGTCAGTCTCTGCTGCTTCTGCACTGCCTGCCCAGGGCTCACCTTCTGACAATTTGATATTCACTCTCACCCCCCAACCCCCTTGGTTTCCTCCAGTCAGTTCACTCAAGCATCAGCTTGCCATTTTAATTACCAGCCCCTCCTGTTTCTGGAACCTTCTGTCTGTTGGCTTTCCACACGTGCCCAGTCTTTTACTTCCTGATGACTTTCCCTCCCTCACGCGACACACAAACACACACACACACACACACACACAGATATACACACACGCACACAGACGCAGACACAGACACACACAAACAGACGCGCACACAGGCACACACACACGCACACAGACACACACACACACAGGCACACACATGCACACACAGACACACACAAACATTTGCACACACAGACACACACGCACACAGACATACACACAGATACACACACACGCACACACAGACACACGCACACAAACACACACAAATGCACACACAGATACACACACACGCACACACAGACACACACAAACAGACGCACACACAGACACACACACAACACACACAAACAAACGCGCACACAGATACACACACACACACAGATGGAAACAAACACACACAGATACACACACACACAAACAGATGCACTCACAGACACACACAGATACACACACATGCACATAGACACAGACACACACAAACAGACACACACACAGATACAGACACACACACAACACACACATTCACAGACACAGACAGACAGACAGACAGACACACACACATACACACACACACTCACACACTCACACTCACCCCCACCCCCACGGTGGCTCAGTGGGTTAGCACTGCTGCCTCACAGCACCAAGGTCCCAGGTTCAATTTCAGCCTCAGGCGACTGTCTGTGTGGAGTTTGCACATTTTCCCCGTGTCTGCGTGGGTTTCCTCCGGGTGCTCCGGTTTCCACCCACATTCCAAAGATGTGCAGGTTAGGGTGGATTGGCCATGCTAAATTGTCCATAGTGTTAGGTGTAGGGGAATGGGTCTGGGTGGGTTACTCTTTGGAGGGTTGGTGTGGACTGGTTGGGCCGAAGGACCTGTCTCCACATTGTAGGGAATCTAATCTAATCACACACACCCAATCCAGTGACATGCGCAATATAAATTCAGCTGCATTTGTTGTGTTTTAAACCCAATCAAAGTTTCTGCCACAGGGCATCAAACATGATAGGGAAAACACAGGAGTACCCAAGAATTGGAAAATTCCAAACGTGACATCCCTAACCAAAAAGGGAGGGAGGCATAACATAGTCCAAAAAAGACTGATTGGCCTTATTCTTGGAAAAGTATTGGAATCAATTATTAAAGAGGTAACAGCTGAATGTTTGGTAAGTCATAATCTAATCACATCACGCAGAGTCAGTGAGATTGATGCAGACTCGATTTGTTGAATGGCTGCTTTCCGTGCGGTAGGAATTCTATGATGCAGGGTGACGCTCTTTTTGTGGGCGGCACGGTGGCACAGTGGTCAGCACTGCTGCCTCACAGCGGCAGAGATCCGGGTTCAATTCCCGCCTCACGCAACTGTCTGTGTGGAGTTTGCACGTTCCCCCCGTGTCTGCGTGGGTTTCCTCCGGGTGCTCTGGTTTCCTCCCACAGTCCCAGAGGTGTGCAAGTTAGGTGAATTGGCCATGCTAAATTGCCCAGAGTGCCAGGTGTAGGGGATTGGGCCTGGGTGGGTTGTTCTTTGGAGGGTCGGTGTGGGCTTGTTGGGCCGAAGGGCCTGTTTCCACACTGTAAGTAATCTAATCTCGCTTCAGATGCATTGTGTGTCATTTCCCACACTACCTTTAAATCACTGAGTGAGCTTTAGTGTGGTACAGCTTTCCTTTCATAAGCCCACATTCACAATCGTGCGAAAACCTGTCTTGTTTTCAAAGCGGCAGGTATATTCCTGCTTTTCCTAGCCTCCCACATCCACTGTTTCATTTCCCAGTCAGTAGTTCTCAGGCCTACTCTCTCTGTCTCTCTCTGATGGTGTTTCACTTCCCAGTCAGTAGTTCTCAGGCCTACTCTCTCTGTCTCTCTCTGATAGTGTTTCACTTCCCAGTCAGTAGATCTCAGGCCTACTCTCTCTGTCTCTCTCTGACGGTACTTCCTACAAACAGATTTGAAGTTTTCTCGCTCTTCTGCTCCACACACGCCTCCCATATCCAATGGGTATTATTTGCCCAGGTCCTTTGCTATTTCCTTATGTCCTTCCACCAACCTTTCTCATATACCCCACTTGAGAAAGCGTTGTGTTCAGAAAGGGTTAACTGGACTTGCTTGTGCAGTGATTGCAATTAAAGTCAGTCCACG